>NC_068357.1:17707436-17765493 GCF_020536995.1 Dreissena polymorpha
TGTCACTAACTTGTCACTATCCTCTCTATGATCACGCAGGAAGTTGTAGAGGCATTTTTGCGAGGACAGACAATCAGGGTGAGACTGGCAGTATGTTTGCAGGTGATTCTCTGCCACGTCCAGGGAATCATTCTCAACCAGAAGCTGTAACAAATATTTTTTAAATGAGCGGTGCTCTGTGAAAAAGGGGTTTAATGCATGTGTGTCGGCACAGGCTAATCAAGGACGACACTTTCCGCTTTAATGATATTTTTCGTTTCAAGAAAGTCTCTAGTTAGCAAAAATTAAGTTTTTCCAAAAAGTGTCGTCCCTGATTAGCTTTTGAGGACTGCACAGGCTAATCTGGAATGACACTTTACGCACATGAATTAAACCCTCTTTTCACAGAGCACGGTCCAAATCCTTTATTATTTCAGTCCTGTCAAGAACTAGCACTTCCGACTTTGAATATGTGCAGGTTATCAATGGTGCTTATGTCAGTAACAATATGTACTAAATAAAGAAATATGTATTAAGAGATGGCTAATGCAAAGTTCTTTATATGGAATTACTGGATATTTTAATGAAAAGAATATTCTAAATTCTTAGTAGATGTTCTAAAAGACTTGTTTGACTGTGAGCTCTGATCACACATTTTCTGAACAAGTGTAGTATATCTTTTCTATGAGGATTACCAATACAATGTGCACATACGTATGCCAGTCACTTAACTCTCACCATTGCTGTTTTGCTGGCACAGGATAACATTTTAGAAATGGGCACAATGAATCATTGTGTTACCAGTCAGGCATAGAATAACACTTAACAAGAGCTCTGCATAACGGGTGCCAAGGCTAGGCTGCGGGTGCATTTTTTAATAAATGAAAGCTTGTCAGAATGTTTTTTTTAGAGGTCACAGTGACCTTGCCTTTAACCTAGTGACCCAAAACTGGGTGTGGCGTGTAGAACTCATCAAAGTTGTAGGTGGAAGCACTTTGATTTTAGAGCAAAATATCAAAGTTTTAGCACGACGCTGGCTGACGACACAACACGATGACGAGCTAAAAATATTACGTTAGTGTTTCCAATGAAATTGGACACAAGGTTGTACACTACATGTTGTTCAATAATAAATGAGCCCTGCTCTGTGAAAAAGGGGTTTAATTCATGTATGTTAAGTGTCATACCTGATTAGCCTGTGCAGTAAGCACAGGCTAATCAGAGACAACACTTTCCGCCTTTATGATATTGTCAGTTTAAAGAAAGTCTCTTCTTAACAAAAATTCAGTTTAGGCGGAAAGTGACTTCCCTGATTAGCCTGTGCAGACTGCAAAAGCTAATCTGGGACGTCATTTTAGGCACATGCATTAAACCCTCTTTTCACAAAGCATGGTTCAAATACAACACTTACACCTTACACTCACCTGCCCATTAATATATCAATTAACAATTTCAGTAAATGCGCAAGTTACACTTTTTGAAGTCCACTTTGTGATTTTTGTGCAATACCTACCAGTAACTTGTTATTAAAAAGAAAACACTGTTCTTTGGAAGAGTAATATTCTGGACATCATTTAATAAAAAGCATTAAGGTAGCGCACCTGTAATGATTTCCCGCAATTTATTTTACGATCATTGCCGATCTTCAATGATCGGTTATTTCCGAGAGATGAATTTTATATTTTTAAAACTTCGAATTTTGATATATGTTTACGTAATTCCGTTATAATACAGTATTTTCACAATATTGAATAAATATTGACTTTGATCCAAATATCATCTGAAAAATATGATTTTACGATTTCTTCCAAGATCGCAGAGCCTTTTTAACTTTTTACTTATTTATATCTAATTTAAGCTTTTACTAATGTAAAGTTGTTGTTGCAGAGTGGTAAAGGCGATAGCCTAGAAATCTTTTAGGATCTTCCAGCGCAGGTTTGAATCCTGCCGACGTCGCATACTTTTTGCGGCGCGTTTTCTTTCTTTTTTAACGTAATTTGATTTTATATAGCATATAAGCTATGTTTATTGTTAAATCTGTTGCAATTTTTATGCACATTCTTCAATTTTTAAAATTAAAACAACGTTATGGCTAAATTGGGTGATTTACTGCTGAAAATACGAATCATGCATTTTTATTTTTATTTCAAAAAGTAAACGGTTAATCTCTGTATTTCTTGGTAATTTTGCTTTATATAGTGTATCTATAAAAACTAAGTTCAAAATATTACTTAAATGATACTATTTTGAATTTTATGACTCTTTGTTATTAACCAACCCTAACTTCTACTTGGCTGAAACCACTAACATTTCATGGAGCTCTTCCACGTTATAAAAAATAAATGTCTGTAAAAAAAACACTTATTTCATCTTGTTTAAACTTTAAAAACCTTTACTGCATCTGAACACACCAACTGCATGCCGATATTTGGAAATCTGGATAAATTTTGGAACTTTCATATACCCCAGGGGTGCAAATAAACTGGACAAAAGCCGAGTGTGGGGGTGGTTTTGAAAAAATCAGTATATTTTTTTAAAAAGCATGGAAATCCTACCTAAAAATTTGCATGTAGTTCAGTGAAACGATGCTGATTAAGAAAATAATACATTAGATTATATTTGGATAGGTTCCGATTACGGGTGCGCTACCTTAAATTGGCAGCTTAATGCAGCTGCGTAAAGTGTCGCCCCAGATTAGCCTATGCGAGGGCTAATCAGGGACAAAACTTTCCACTTTGATGAATGTTTTCGTTTTAATACGGTTTTAACAATAAAATCCATGTTTTCCTCAAACGCAGCTCAATTGAATCGCTTGCTGATTTCATACCTCAACGTACTTCCACAGGAAAATATTCCATGTGCCTGGCAGCAAGTCAATGCCTTCAAAGCATTTTAGTGCCTTTTCTGCATAACGCTCACACTGCATCTCATACGTGCGTAGTTGTGACGCCACATCCTGACTCACTTCGTCTGCACAATGGAAAACACGGTTGGGAGAATTACACACGGCAAGATCCAAAAGAAATTGTCTAGCATTTTATAACGTGAGTGTAAATAGTACATTACCTTTGCCTATCAGATGAGTGATATGTACGTCTATATTGTTGTTTTTTGGAACATAATTTTTTTTTTATTAAATTAATTTCTGAAACAATATTTTATAATGTGAAGATCCAATTTAAAATGGTAACTGACCAAATACCCAATCAATGAACAGACAATGACAACTTGACAGACCTATGCATCGCTCCAAACATACAGAAAAATTAAGACATATTGAATGGTACATTTCAGAAATGTAATAATGGATTGTGCAACAAAGTGAGTAGCTGCTAAAACTATGTGTTGTTTTAAGTCCACATTCAGGATTTATAAATTCATGAGCACCTGTCAACTCCCCTCGCTTGTGTTTTTCTAGCAGTTGTCGACATCTTCTCCACTCAGAATGCAGCACCAGTCCCAGGTAGGCCTTACGAATCTGTCGATCACCCTTTCCCATTTCGAATTTCTTACCTCTGTAGCTTATGTCCTTCTGCAGAATAAGAATAGTTTTGCATTTATTACATTACATGTATTATACAGCTTCATGATTCGGTAATAAACAAGTAACAGAAGGATAACAGTCTCTGCTAAAGTCCGTCAGCTATTGGACAAAGACAGTCAAACAGAACACGGTCAAGAAATTTCTTATACCGACTCTTAAGTCCCATAAAAAATTCAGGTCAAGTTCTTATTTGTTTTTGACTGACCAGATAACAGGACTTGGGCAAAGTTATCTTTGCTATGCAGAAAATTTATCTCTGTCAATTCATATTGCAGAATGTCCCTACCTGGGGCTCTACAGAGTGCAGAATAACCCTACCTGGGTCTGTGCATTGTGCATAAAAACTCTCATCTGGGATCTACATAGTGCAGAATAACCCTACCTGGTGATCTACATAGTGCATAATAACCCCATTCAGGGCTCTATGTAGTGCACAATAACCTTACCTGGGCCTGTTCATTGTGCATAATAACCCTACTCTAGGATCTACATAGTGCAGAATAACCCTACCTGGGGATCTACATAGTGCATAATAACCCTACCCAGGGCTCTAAATAGTGCCAAATAACCCTACCTGGGGGTCTACATAGTGCTGAATAACCCTACTCTAGGATCTGCATAGAGCAGAATAACCCTACCTGGGGATCTACATAGTGCATAATAACCCTACCCATGGCTCTACATAGTGTTGAATAACCCTACCTGGGGCTCTACATAGTGCATACTAACCCTACCTGGGGTGCAAACAAACCTAAATGTGGTTCCTCATAGGCCAGAAAAACCCAACCTTTGGCTCTTCATAGTGCAGAATTACCCTACATAGGGCTCTTCGACTTGCAGGAATAACCCTATCTTGGGCTCTACATATTGCAGAATAACCCTACCTGGGGATTTACATAGTGCAGATTTACCCTACCTGCGGCTCTACATAGTGCAGAATAACACTACCAGGATCAACATAGTTCAAAATAACCCTACATAGGGCTCTGCTTAGTGCAGAATTACACTAAGTGAGGATCTACATAGTGCAGAATAACCCTACCTGGGGCTCTGCTTAGTTCAGAATAACCCTACCTGGGGCTCTACATAGTGCAGATTAACCATAAGCTGTAAATAGTGCATAATAAGTTAATAACCCTATATTGGGCTCTTCATAGTGCAGACTAACCCTAACTTTGAATCTACATTGTGCAGAATAACCCTACTTGAAGCTCTACATAGTGAATATAAAAAAAATACCTGGGCGTCTTCATAGAGCAGAGTAACCTTACCTGGTGCTCACCTTAGTGCATAATAACCCTTCATTGGCTTTTCATAGTGCAGAATAACCCTAACTTGGGCTCTTCATAGTGCAGAATAACTTTACCTTGGGCTCTATATAGTGCAGGAAAAACTACACCAGACACTTCATAGTGCAGAATAACCCTAACTGGGGCTCTTCATAGTGCAGAATAACCCTAACTGGGGTTCTTGATAGTGCACAAAACCCCTAACTTGAGCTTAACATAGTGCACTACCTGCGACTCTTCTGTGCATAATAACCCTACCTGGGGCTCTACATTGTGCATAATAACCCTACCTGGGGCTCTACAATGTGCATAATAACCCTACCTGGGGCTCTACATTGTGCAGATAAACCCTACATAGGACTCTACATAGTGCAGAATAACCCTACATGGGGCTCTGAAAAGTGCAGATTAACCCTAACTGGGACTGCATAGTGCATTGAAACTATTTCGTACCATTTAGTACATAAAATTATGCCTAACTGCTAAAAACAGACACAACTAAGTAAAATATTTCTTACCGCCATAAAATATCTACAAGTATAAATCATAAGTTTATCTCCACATTTTTATCTATAAATATACTTCTATCAACCCTTTTATATTAATAAATATAACCAGGGTTAAAATTTATACTACAGTTCTAATAGTCTGAGGGTTAGGTAGCTATATACAGAATAACAGAAAATTACCCCCATCCATACTTCAGCTGTTGATCAGAAACTCTCTTTCTATTTTTAGGAACAGTGACCTTGACCCCACTGGTTCAAATGCAATTTCATGCTAGATCAGCATTTAACCTACCTACACACACAAAATCAGAGCAATATCTCTATTGTAACTAAGTAATTTTAGGGGTTAAAAATATTTTATGCAACAGAAACCTTGACCTTGACAAAACTGGCCTCTAATGCAACCCAATCCTAGGTCTACATGTCAGCTAGAGATAAGATTTGATGGATGCAAATATTTCCTGATTTTCCCCAAGTACAAAAAGGGCCTAATTCTATTAATTGTTGATCAAGTGACCTTGCATTATGATACCAATAAAAAATAGCTTGGACTACCTGGAGCTCATCACAGTGCAGTGTAACCCTATTTGGAGCTCTGCACAGTGCAGTTTAACCCTATCTGGAGCTCTACACAGTGCAGTGTCACCCTACCTGGAGCTCTGCAAAGTGCAGTGTTACTCTACATGAAGTTCTGTATAGTTCAGTGTAACCCTACCTGGAGTACAGTGACTGCCTCTGCCTTCTCCCCAATACTCAACAAGTAGACTGCAAACTCCAGCGCAACAAATTCCTGATTCATACCAGAAAGCTGCTTGGCTGTACTGAAGTGCAAGTTGTTCTAGATTAAACATTCATAACTTGTTTTCCATAATTGACTTGCAAACACATGTATTCAGTTGACCTATTATTAGTTCATTATATTCAATAGCACCTGTTTGCATATTGATACTCAGATCTTCGTTCTTTAAATCCTTTGACAAAAAATGTAAACAAGACCTGCATTTGTTAAACACAATGTCCCCTACTGTGAACTAATTTGAAGCGGCAACAGCTTTTTTAAGAGAAAATTATTTAGTCCAAGGCCCATAACTTTTCCAAGATTGAATGGTACATAATGAAACTCACACTTTATCTGTAAGTCATGTAGGTAGACTCACATACAAAACAAGAGCACCGCCTTGCGGGTGCAGACCGCTCATCTATTTTCTTTTAAAAGGTGAAGGGACTCTCATTTTCAATCACAAAGGAGGGAGGAGTGGAGTGAAGAGGGGTGTATAGTGTGGGGCGTGGACATTAATTACATTATCTTCCAAAAATGCGAAAAAAAAATGCAAAAAAAAAAAATAATCGGGGATCGGGGGGGGGGGGGGGGGGGGGAAGAGGGGGGTGGGAGGAGGGGGTGGGGGGGATTCTTGGGTGCGATGGTTGGACAGTATTTCAAACATAATATAATAAAAATAAATTTTTGTGTTGTTTAACCGTTTCAAAAAAAAAAAAATGGGTGGGGGGTGGGGTGGGGTGGGGGTATATTGTGAGGGTGCGGTGGTCATTTGTGAGATGATCTTAAAAAAAAAAAAAAAAAAATAGGGGGGGGGGGAATTTGGGGGGGGGGGGGGGAGGGGGATGGGGGTATTCTTGGGTGAGATGGTTTGGACGTTATTTCAAACATAAAATAATAAAAAAAATATTTGTTTTTAACCGTTTCAAAAAAAAATTGGGGGTGGGTGGGGTGGGGGGGGGGGGTATAGTATAGTGTGAGGGTGTGGTGGTCGTTTGTGAGATGATCTTAACAAAAAAAAAAAAAAAAAAAAAAAAATTGGGGGGGGGGGGATTTGGGGGGGGGGGAGGGGGGAGGGGGATGGGTGTGGGGGGGGGTATAGTATAGTGTGAGGGTGTGGTGGTCATTTGTGAGATGATCTTAAAATATAAAAAAAATAAAAAAAATAAAAAAATCGGGGGGGGGGGAGGGGGGATGGGGGGGGGAGAAGGACACGGGGGATGGTTTGGGTGGAGTCTATTGTGGTATGTCAGGTAAGAGTAGTTTTGTCAAAGTATCAATCAAATCTAATCATAAATAAAGAAGTTATGGCATTTTTAGCAAAATTAAATAATTTGACCTTGAGAGTCAATGTTATTCAAAGGTCAAGGTAAAATTCAACTTGCCAGGTACAGTAACCTCATGATAGCATGAAAGTATTTGAAGTTTGAAAGCAATAGCCTTGATACTTTAGAAGTAAAGTGGATCGAAACAAAAAAATTAACCATATATTCAAAGTTACTAAGTCAAAAAAGGGCCATTATTCCGTAAAAATGACAACCAGAGTTATGCAACTTGTCCTTTTACTGTACCCTTATGATAGTTTGCGAGTGTTCCAAGTATGAAAGCAATATCTATGATAGTTTAGGGGTAAAGTGGACCAAAACACAAAACTTAACAAAATTTTCAATTTTCTAAGTATAAAGGGCCAATAATTCCGTCCAAATGCCAGTCAGAGTTACATAACTTTGCCTGCACAGTCCCCTTATGATAGTTAATAAGTGTTGCAAGTATGAAAGCAATAGCTTTGATACTGTAGGAATAAAGTGGACCTAAACACAAAACTTAACCAAATTTTCAATTTTTTAAGTATAAAAAGGGCACATAATTCTGTCAAAATGCACGTCAGAGTTATCTAACTTTGCCTGCCCAGTCCCCTCATGATAGTTAGTAAGTGTTGCAAGTATGAAAGCAACAGCTTTGATACTTAAGGAATAAAATGGACCTAAACACAAAACTTAACCAAAATTTTCAATTTTCTAAGTATAAAAAGGGCACATAATTCTGTCAAAATGCACGCCAGAGTTATCTAACTTTGCCTGCCCAGTCCCCTCATGATAGTAAGTAAGTGTACCAAGTTTGAATGCAATAGCATTGATACTTTCTGAGAAAAGTGGACCTAAACGCAAAACTTAACCGGACGCCGACGCCAAGGTGATGACAATAGCTTTTTTTTTTTTTTCAAAAAATAGATGAGCTAAAAATCAGGTCAATATTTTAAAACATTTTTGGAAAAAAGTTAAAACAAGGGACAAAATTGTAACAAAACCAGGTTTTCAATACAAAAAAAAGTCTGATAAAGGGAGACAATTCAAAATGTGCATTGTTACCCCATTGTTTCAAATTCAATATATTTTTACACATGACAACTTTGATTTCAATTTGAAAAAAAAATCTGATAAAGGGAGACAACTCAAAATGTGCATTGTTACTGATTGTTCATAATTACCCCCCTTGGTTCAAATTCAATCTATTTTTAGTGGCGAACTTGACCTTTAAGATATCGACATAATTTTTTCGCGCTACATACCGTCCAATGATAGTGAACAAATGCGCCAAATGATTTTAAAATCTCACAATGAACGACATAGTTATGGCCCGGACAAGCTCATTTATGGCCATTTTTTACCTTTGAACTCAAAGTGTGACCTTGACCTTGGAGATATCGACATAATTCTTTCGCGCGACACACAGTCCAATGATGGTGAACAAATGTGCCAAATGATTTTAAAATCTCACAATGAACGACAAAATTGTGGCCCGGACAAGCTTGTTCCGCCCGCCTGCCAGCCCACCCGCCAGGCCGCCTACATTCGCAAATCTAATAATCAGTTTTTTCCTTCGATGAAACCTGGTTAAAAACTTGGTTAAAAATGGAATGCCGGACTAACAGATGGATGGACAGTCCGACTGCTATATGCGACCCTACTGGGGTCATAAAAAAAAGTATCATATTAAAATTGCTCTGTCTGACAATTAAATCAGTGTGGCGTGAGGAGAGGCAGCCTGTGTAAATATAAAATGAGCCTCACTCTGGGAAAATAGAGCTTAATGCATGGGTGTACAGTGTTGTCCCAGATGAGCCTGTGCAGTGTTCATAGGCTAATCTGCGATGACACTTTCCACTTAGAAAGAATTTTTGTTTAGAAGAGACCTTCTGGTAATTGTTGACCCTGATAAAGGCTTATCAGACTGAACATGCATTAAGCACCATTTTCCAGACTGTTTGTCATATAGAAATCAATGTTGAAAGACCCATGAACTGTACATTACTGTTATGAACAGCAAGGTTTAAGACCAATGGCCATACTTTTATTTAACGATAAATTTGAAGCACATAGCTAATCAAGCGTTTATTAAGAACTATATGGAAAATCCAGTCAAAGATTTAAAAGTACCATGAAAACTGTCAAAACCAAATAACTTTGGGACTGCAAACATTTTTTCTGTTTCAGAGGTGTTTGAGATTATATGAGTACAGTAAGTAGACAACATGTCATATACTTCATATATTAACCTTTTATTATTGTTTATTTTTATATTATTTCTTGCATAATAAGAATGCACATTTGAGTAAGCATTTCATGCTATCAAGAATGTATGATTTTATATGTACATCAGACTTTTTCCAGGGCATTTGAGCACAGTGGCATCCCTGTGTCTGAATGTCAAAAAATGGTACCCTGTGTCTGAATGTTCAATGCAGGATTACCCCTCTACCTAAATTTCCAATTATTATATGTGTATACTTTTTGTAGCTCTAGACCAATGCAAAGAATAATATAGGACACATAAAACTCTGGCTAAAATCTAAAACATTGAATACTTTAGAGTCCCCTGTGCCATGCATCAACAAAGTCCTAGGGAAAGGCCTGAACAAGTATTTGTATGAACCCATATGAACATATTCCAATGAAACCTGTTTATCCGCTTATCACAAATACAGAAAAACAAATTCAGTGCATGTACCTATTTGGCAGTTTTATATAAAGAAATCAATTTTAACAACTTGAGATTTTTTTTTACAATTTACATATTTTAAATAAAAGATACTGGCGTGAAATATCAGAAAACACTGTACATTATACTCCGACACATTCTCAAAACAAAATGTAAACAAATTCCAAATTTGACAAAAAATCCCATTTCAAAAAAAAATCTTATTTTTAGAAATAAGCTTCTAGTTATTATTATATTATATCTCAATTTTATTTCAGTTACATCTATTTTATTATATAATTAATTTATATGATTTTGTTCATATAAATAAATTTATAATCAAGAGTTATATTTAATAATTATTTCCTAAATCAGTGGACTTTTGCGCTAAATAATTCCAAATGCAGAAATTAAATTTTTCCACAAGTAGCCACGAAAAGGCCTGCTACTAATAAATTGTAAAATACACACCCATAAAGTCTCTGCAGAAGATCCCTATCCTGGTGGCCATCCATCGCAAGCAACTCAGATCCAACCTTAACATATACTTCAAAATGCAGTCTTTAGTTATTTATATACAGGACCAATTTTAAATAATTTTAATTATTAAAAAAAACTGACAATTTAACTCTCTATTTACCATACAGTGTTTGCAGCAAGCAGAATTGACAGCCACACTTATATTTTGTCAAATCTTGTAAAATTAATATTTGCTTTTTCATACACTCCCATAAAAACCATCTAAAAATGAATGGCAATGAATGCTGTTTTTAGAAATTAATTATTTGCTTAGCCTGAGCCTATTAAAGTCATAAATACAGTTGATAACCAAGCATAACAAAGTTTATTGCGGACTAAGTTAATTGAAATTACAATTTTTAATTAGTCACCACATACAAACTAAGGATCCAAAACTATTTGAAAATTCAAAATGCCGAGCTAAGATCCTTTATAATAAATCAGCATACCTTCCACACGGTATTTGACGTTCCCAGGGGTGTCTGTGCGATTTTGTGTAATATTTTGACTGCCTCTTCCCACCTGTGACTCAGCAAAGTTTGACGAAGATGCCCGAAGAGTTGCTGAAGAGCTCGAGCTATAGGCTTTGGCGTCCACTGTTCTAGTTTGCTTTCTACATTGTATTAATAAAATGTCATCTTAATGTTCAACCATAAAATTAGTGTGAGCCTCGCTCTGGGAAAATGGGGCTTAATGCATGTGTGTAAAGTGTCATCCTAGATTAGCCTGTGAAGTCTGTAAAGGCTAATCAGGGATGACACCCTCCTCATTACTGAATTTTCACTCTGATGAGACTACATTTAAACTAGAAATGGCGCGGCCGTGGCCGTCGCGTATCCCCACACCGCAACTTTTGACCCAGGGGTCAGATCAAAATTCCAAATAGTGCACTGTCGCACATATGCTCATAGCTACCATGTGTTTAAGTTTCAAGATTCTAGTGCTTATAGTGTAGGTGGAGATAGTGGCCAGAATGGACGGACGGACGGCGGAGATAATCACATAATCTCCCCGCTCCGATTCAGAGTGTGGGGATAACAATCACAGCACTGAAGGCACTTGAGTTGTTCGCTATTGCATAACCTACGACCCAACTCATTTTTTTTAACTAAGTTATCCTTTTTGAACAGCAAGTTTAAAATAAACTCAAACTATTCAAATTTATTCAGAGTGTGTCTCAACGCAAGTGTCGCACGGGTAAGTGATTTTTTCTTCTGCCAAACACTCAAGACAAATGTCATTCAAGTCTTAATAAAGTTAATTAATATTTTTATTATTAACAGATCTTCAAGACCTTGTTAATGTAAAAGATGGTTTATTATAAAATGCTCTCCGTTTTATTACTGTAAATTACCTTCTGGTACTAAATGGTCGATTTCTGTCAACTCTTTTTCCATGTCCAAAAACCATTCTGTTGTGGGACCCTGAATCCTCATCAGCAACTCACAACATTCTATCTGAAGACATAAGATATCTTCAGTGCTAAACAGTGAAAAGCAAATCTTTGAAAGTTTTTTATTTTACTTAACGCACAGGAAAATAGTATTTTAATTGTCAATTGCCAATGAGGTACATGTATACACATTTTTGTTCCTGTGTGTAATCAGCAATTACACAATTGGCAAACTGTAGTTCTAAAAAATTTACAGTTTACCTGACAAGGATCAGATTGTGAGTCTGAAATGGAGATATCACACTTGTGTTTTGTTTATGATATTAAACAAGTACTAGACTAAATGTGGATATTTCCTTTGCATCGTTGAAACAACTAAAAATACACAGAAAATAGGGATAACAAGACTATTGCCAAGCAATATATGTCCCCTACCGGCTCCACCATTGTCAGAAATTCCACCATTGTCAGAATTAAAAATATATATATATATTTGTTTCCATAGCAACCAGAATTTTTGACTTAGGAACAAAATAAAAAGACGTGCATAATGTCCATATTGCCATCTATCCATGTTTCAAGTTTCATGAAAAAATATGAAGAACTTTTCAAGTTATCACAGGATCCAGAAAACTACCATTTTCAGCAGTATTTCTAGTATATTTGTTGCAATAGCAACCAGAAGTTTTGACGTAGGAACAAAATAAAATCACGTGCATAATGTCCATATTGCCATCTATCCATGTTTCAAGTTTCATGAAAAAATATGAAGAACTTTTAAAGTTATCGCAGGATCCAGAAAAGTGTGACAGACAGACTCACAGACGCACAGAGCCAAAACCGGTAGGGGACAAAAAGATACATAAGTGTCCATTGAATTGCTGTGATGTGTACCATTAAATGACTACACAAGCTTTTTCACTTAAAAAATTGCCCAGTGCTTTAAAATGTAATTTGTGAAGAGTGGTATCAATAGGTTTAACAAATATTAGTATTAGGTTTCTAGTTTTAGAATGATTGTGTACAAATATCATTCACATGAAGAAATGTTTCTCATTCAATTCAGGAACTATTAAGATTAAATTCACATGGGCAGCAGAATAACAGACCTAGGCAACCACCTGGAATGAACGATAAAAATCGTGTACAAGACAGAGATCTAAGGGAAGCTAGATCTAACCAGTAATTAATTTAGTCAAATACTAGATATACGTATATATTTTGTTTTTAATTCCAAAACTACAGGTTGATATATCAAACATGTAAGTTTTAACATTGTTTCACTTTATATTCATAGATGTACAAGTGGCCCAGGTTTCATAAAAATTCTTAAGTCTTTTTTTAACAGGATTTCTTAAAAGCAAGTTCATAATGTGTAAATGTCAACAGTCTTAAATCAACAATCGAATAAAAATCTTTATAATGTTCAATCAATCAAATATTGTTTATTTCTGTGAAATTTATATCTAAAAAGTTAACATTGTTTATACTGATACATTTTCTTATGTTTGTTTCAGAGTACATATTAAGTCCATGTGTCATATGAGCAAATTGGCACAGACTGATGAGGATTTCCTATCAATGTACATGTCTGGTGTACACAAAAGATCCATTTTTCTGCTGTGCATCCATAAGTTATTTGCAATTGAATAAAACAAGTCTTTTTTAAATTTTCTGGTACAACTTTGTTGAATTTGCATTCTGGTGTTCTTTTTCATCATTATATATTTTTGCATAAAAAGTTATTTGATCATATATACTCACTTTAAGCTCACTTTAACTTGTGTATATGTTTCAATAAAGTGTGCAGACATTAATCTAAAACTAGAAATGGCGCGAAAGAGGCCGACGCGTATCCCCACGCCCCATGTTTGACCCAGGGGCTTCCCAAGGTTGGTAATGGGCCATGCATAGCTGAGATTGACCGTTTTATCAAAAGAGATGTTCAGTACCAATTTGAAGTAAATTGGTGTAGAAGTGAAGAAGTTAATGTAAAATAACCTTAAACAAGAGCTGTCTCCATCGGAAGACATATGCCCCCAAAACTTTTTTCGAAACCTAAACGCAGATTTCAAAACCTAAACGCGGACCCTAAGTTCAAGGTCAAGATTTGTGTGCGTATGGAAAGGCCTTGTCCATATACACATGCATACCAAATATGAAGGTTACATCTGAAGCGACATATGAGCATTTTTCGAAACCTAAACGCAATAGTGTGACAGAAAAACAGACAGACGGACAGCGGGATCATTATATGCCCACTCTCGGGGGCATGAAAATGAGTGAAAATCTCTGACCTAGCCCCACCCCAACCCCCATAACTTTTGACCCAGGGGTCAGATCAAAATTCCAAATAGTGAACTGTCGCACATATGCTCATGTCTACCATGTGTGTAAGTTTCAAGGTTCTAGTGCTAATAGTGCAGGAGAAGATAGTGGCCAGGTCGGACGGACAGACAGCGGAGATAACCACATAACAGATTTCAAAATCTAAACGCGGACCCTAAGTTCAAGGTCAAGGTCGCAGGGGTCAAAAATTGTATGGAAAGGTCTTGTCCAGATACACATGCATACCAAATATGAAAGCAACATCGGAAGGGACACAAACATTATGAGCTTTTTTTGGATCCGGGTCGCAAATTTTGACACCTGAACACGGATCCCAAGTTAAACAAGAAACCGTCTGAGACGGGTGATGCTCCTCAAAGGTTTTTTTTGTTACAATATTGCACTATATATTAAGACAAGGAACAAAATTGTCACAAAACCAGGTTTTCATTGTGAAAAAAAAATCTGATAAAGGGAGAAAACTCAAACTGAACTTTTGAAATGAACAAACATAATTAACCCCCTTTGTAAGTTTGTTTTTTAAAAAAATCTATTTTTAGTCGTGGCAACCTTGACATTGGAGATATTGACGTGATTCTTTCCTGCGACACACCGTCCCATGATGGTGAACTAATGTGCCAAATGATTTTAAAATCTCACAATGAATGACATAGTTATGGCCAGGACAAGCTCATTTATGGCCATTTTTGACCTTTGAACTCAAAGTGTGACCTTGACCTTGGAGATATCGACGTAATTTTTTCGCGCGACACACCGTCAAATGATGGTGAACAAATGTGCCAAATGATTTTAAAATCTGACAATGAACAACATAGTTATGGCCCGGACAAGCTTGTTCCGCCCGCCCGCCAGCCCGCCCGCATTCGCCAATCTAATAACCAGTTTTTTCCTTCGGAAAACCTGGTTAATAAAAGGAAACGTTGTTGGGGGGACAATAATTTTTTTATAGAAAATTTCAAAGGACCATAACTCTGTGAAAAATCATCCGACCAGAACCGGCTGATTATATGCACATCTCCTCTTGGTAGTGAAGCTTCCCATAAAGCTTAATTGAATTAGTTGCTGAGAAATAGCCCGGACAAAAATTGTGCACGGACGGACGGACACACGCACGGACAGATGAAGCGGCGACTATATGCTCCCCACAAAAAAATTTGTGGGAGCATAAAAATGTCATGCTCATGGAAAGGTGTTGTCCAGATACACATGCATACCAAATATGAAAGCAATATCTGAAGGGATACAATAGGTATGAGCCTTTTTTGAATTGCAGTCGCAGATTTTGAAACCTGAACGCTGACCTCAAGTTCAAGGTCAAGGTCACAAGGGTTAAAAAATGTATGCGCATGGAAAAGTGTTGTCCAGATACACATGCATACCAAATATGAAAGCAATATCTGAAGGGACACAGTAGTTATGAGCCTTTTTCGAATTGCAGTCGCAGTTTTCGAAACCTGAACGCTGACCTAAAGTTCAAGGTCAAGGTCACAGGGGTAAAAAATTGTATGTGCATGGAAAGGTGTTGGCTTGATACACATGCATACAAAATATTAAAGCAATATCTGAAGGAACACAGTACTTATGAGCCTTTATGAATCGTGGTCGCAGGAAAATCTCTGACCCGGCCCCACTCCAACCCCCATAACTTTTGACCCAGGGGTCAGATCAAAATTCCAAATAGTGCACCGTAGCACATATGCTCATAGCTACCCTGTATGTAAGTTTCAAGGTTCTAATGCTAATAGTGTTGGAGGAGATAGTGGCCAGGACGGACAGACAGCGGAGATAACCACATAAACCCCACTTTTTCTCTGAAAAGAGTGGGTATAAAAAGTTTTCATGACAATGAAATGTTTACTATACAACATAAATAAAATTTTGTATGTCACTTTGAAGTAGTAAAAGAAGTAAATGATTTGCTGCAGTTTAACAATTTATTACAATTTACAAATCCGTGCCAGATAATTAATTCTGGAATCCATAATTAATAGGGCTGCAACGAATCCAAAAAATTTGTTCGGATCCAAATCCGAATCCAAATATGGTTTCTTGCAGTTTTTCCGATCCAGATTCCTCAGATAAGAGAAAATGAGAATTTTCTGTCTAAACTAAAGAAATTAATGTTTCAGAAGTTTAATTTGACTACAAAACATTAAACATTTATTAACCAAAAACATAACAAAGTTCTTGTTTAACATTGTAGCAATGTCAAAACAAGAGCAACCACTTGCGGGTGCAGACCGCTCATCTATTTTCTTTTTAAAGGTGAAGGGACTCTCAATTTCAATCACAATGGAGGGGGGGGGGTGGAGTGAAGAGGGGTGTATAGTGTGGGGGTGTGGTCATTTATTACATTATCTTCCAAAAATGCGGAAAAAAAATGCAAAAATAAAAAATAAAAAAATTCGGGGGTGGGGGGGGGTGGGGATGGGGGGGGGAGGGGATTCTTGGGTGCGATGGTTGGACGGTATTTCAAAAATTAAATAATAAAAATAAATATTTGTGTTTTTTAACCGTTGCAAAAAAAAAAGAAATGTGTTTGTCGGAAACACTATGTCCCCTTCTGCGCGGCTTTGAATTTAATTTTTTTGACCTTTGACCTTGAAGGATGACCTTGACCTTTCACCACTCAAACTCTGCAGCTCCATGAGATACACATGCATGCCAAATATCAAGTTGCTATATTGAATATTGAAATACTGCAAAAGTGTACATTAAAAGAGCGATTTTGACCCATATATTTGACATGTGACCTTGAAGGATAACCTTGACCTTTCACCACTCAAAATGTGCTGCTCCATGAGATACACATGCATGCCAAATATCAAGTTGCCAGGGGTGTCAATTGTCCCAAATTTGAAATCCGGAAAATTAGGCCGTATGATGAAGGGAAGAGAGGGCGCAACCCCCCTAGCCCTAGCTTATTGTTCTTTTTTTATAGTCTTTCTAGGTGCAATTTGTGGTGAGTACAATGCGAAATATTATAAACCAAACCATCTGTAACACCGCAGGTGTATTTGTCATTCTAAACAAATGATATTAAGAACTTCGAAATTAAATTAAAATCCACAAACCAGCGTATCCGAAAACGACTGTCCGAAAACATGTTGCGATACATCATTTGCAAATGAAATAAAATATGCCTATCGTTTGACTGCAGAAAATGAAAACCAGTAACAAGGGACCAAATTGTCACAAAACCAGGTGTTCATTGTGAAAAAAAAATCTGATAAAGGGAGAAAACTCAAACTGAACTTTTGAAATGAACAAACAAAATTAACCCCCTTTGTAAGTTTGTTTTTAAAAAAAATCTATTTTTAGTCGTGGCGACCTTGACATTGGAGATATTGACGTGATTCTTTGCGTGCGACACACCGTCCCATGATGGTGAACAAATGTGCCAAATGATTTTAAAATCTCACAATGAATGACATAGTTATGGCCAGGACAAGCTCATTTATGGCCATTTTTGACCTTTGAACTCAAAGTGTGACCTTGACCTTGGAGATATCGACGGAATTATTTCGCGCGACACAATGTCCAATGATTGTGATCAAATGTGCCAAATGATTTTAAAATCTGACAATGAACGACATAGTTATGGCCCGGACAAGCTTGTTCCGCCCGCCCGCCCGCCAGCCAGCCAGCCAGCCCGCCCGCATTCGCCAATCTAATAACCAGTTTTTTCCTTCGGAATACCTGGTTAACCAGTAACCTAGCAAATATGCAGTCAATATATAATTTGATTAACATATTGTTTTAAAATATGATATTGCAGTGCTTTACTTAGCCAGTTACTGCTCATGTCAGTGCCAGCCGCTTACCAATCAGAAATCAATAAATAAAATCGGTACCAGGCGCAAATGTCCGGAATGCCAATGATGCTATAACAATACTCGTTCTGAAATGATCCCGCACTAAAAGAATTTTGTCCCCACCCGCCCCCCCCCCCCCCCCCCCCCCCCCGCCTTAAACAAACTCATCCGATTTACATTCACCTCAAAATCAACCCTGGACGGCTCAAATCCGGATTTCCGGAATAATCCGGAAAATTGACACCCCTGAGTTGCTATCTACAATATTGCAAAAGTATTCTTAAAATAAGCGATTTGGGCCACATATATTTGACCTCTGACCTTGAAGGATGACCTTGACCTTTCACCACTCAAAATGTGCAGCTCCATGAGATACACATGCATGCCAAATATCAAGTTGCTATCTTCAATATAGCAAAAGTACTAATAAAATGAGCGATTTTGGCCACATATATATGACCTCTGACCTTGAAGGATGGCCTTGATCTTGACCTTTCACCACTCAAAATGTGCAGCTCCATGAGATACACATGCATGCAAAATATCAAGTTGCTATCTTGAATATTGAAATACTGCAAAAGTGTACATTAAATGAGCGATTTTGACCCATATATTTGACCTTTGGCCTTGAAGGATGACCTTGACCTTGACCTTTCACCACTCAAAATGTGCAGCTCCATGAGATACATATGCATGCCAAATATCAAGTTGCTATCTTCAATATTGCAAAAGTTATTGCAAATGTTAAAGTTGGCGCAAACCAACCAACAGACCAACCAACCAACCAACAGACAGGGCAAAAACAATATGTCCCCCACTCTAATAGAAAATTGGGGGGGATGGGGTGGGGGGGTATAGTGTGAGGGTGTGGTGGTCATTTGTGAGGTGATCTTAAAAAAAAAAGAAAAAATTGGGGGGGGGAGGGGGGGGAGGGGGGGCGTGGGGGATGGTTTGGGTGGAGTCTATTGTGGTATGTCAGGTAAGAGATGTTTTGTCAAAGAATCAATCAAATCAAATCATAAATAAAGAAGTTATGGCAATTTTAGCAAAATTTAATAATTTGACCTTGAGAGTCAAGGTCATTCAAAGGTCAAGGTAAAATTCAACTTGCCAGGTACAGTAACCTCATGATAGCATGAAAGTATTTGAAGTTTGAAAGCAATAGCCTTGATACTTTAGAAGTAAAGTGGATCGAAACACTAAATTTAACCATATATTCAAAGTTACTAAGTCAAAAAAGGGCCATAATTCTGTAAAAATGACAACCAGAGTTATGCAACTTGTCCTTTTACTGTCCCCTTATGATAGTATGCGAGTGTTCCAAGTATGAAAGCAATATCTATGATACTTTAGGGGTACAGTGGACCATAACACAAAACTTAACCAAATTTTCAATTTTCTAAGTATAAAGGGCCCATAATTCCGTCCAAATGCCAGTCAGAGTTACATCACTTTGCCTGCACAGTCCCCTTATGATAGTTAATAAGTGTTGCAAGTATGAAAGCAATAGCTTTGATACTTAAGGAATAAAATGGACCTAAACACAAAACTTAACCAAAATTTTCAATTTTCTAAGTATAAAAAGGGCACATAATTCTGTCAAAATGCACGCCAGAGTTATCTAACTTTGCCTGCCCAGTCCCCTAATGATAGGAAGTAAGTGTACCAAATTTGAATGCAATAGCATTGATACTTTCTGAGAAAAGTGGACCTAAACGCAAAACTAAACCGGACGCCCACGCCGACGCAGACGCCAAGGTGATGACAGTAGCTCATAATTTTTTTTCAAAAAATAGATGAGCTAATAAAACGAAACCTTAACACTTATTCACTTAATAGTTTGCTCGTTAACATACACTTTTCACTGTTCATACAGTTTGATGTTTGTTTTCACAAAAATTAACATATCAAAATTGTCCGGGTCCAGCCTTATGAGCATTGACTAGGTCTCCTGCTGTAGAGAAGATACTCTCACTGGGCACTGAGATTCCTTGCATCATAAGATAGCATATAAACTTAGTATATGACAAAAGATGCTTTCAAGACATTACATGATGCAGGAACACAATGTGACAGGTCGAGAAATTATGCAAAAATTACCTGAATAACATTACCAGGGCTCGAATTTAACTTTTTTTCTACTTGCAAAACATTGCGAGCAGCTTTAATACCAACTCGCAAAATCAAAAAACATTCTCGCAAATTTTGCTGGAAACATAATTTAATTTCCTATTGTTATTTCCATCTGTGGGCAAAAAGAAACTAGTTATTTTTCGCTTCGATGCCATGTCTGTTCAAGTTCAATGAACATGTGTGAATTAGTCGACTGTTTAACGTTCTTTGTACCAATACCATCCTCGTATCTGTACTATAAGTATACTTGTCTATATACAAGGTGCGCGCTTCCACATACGGGTATTAGGACGTTCCATGACCTATGGTTTAGCGTTCAGGACGTCGAACGCATTTAGCAATATTACTGTTTTTTTTTCACTATTTCTTTACTCGCAAAAAAATACTAGTGGCTTAAAACTTAACTCGCAATTGGAATTTTTCACTCGCATTTTGCGAGTGTGCGAGTGTTAATTTCGAGCCCTGATTACAGCCACACTGGATCAACTACTGTTGTTTTTAATACAACTCAAGTCAAGGATTGAAAACTTACTTATTGCCATTAGGAATTGCATTTTTAATGTTTAAATCCTCCATGATTTCGAATTAGTTTTGCTTTCGGGGCTCATTACGGAATGTCCAATGACACTCTTATACAATAAAAGCCGTAGGATCTCGAATGATCTGCTATGTGACTGTCACATATTAATAAATATCGACTATTATACGTATCTTTTCTGTTTTAAACAGAACCAGTCTGTATAAAAAACAATACTCCTGAAAACAGCGCTAGGTTACATACAACTATGAAAATAAATATTCGGAACCGAAATTTCCAGGGATCTGTAGCCGGGAATCTGAAGTTGGATCCGAAATCATCAGATATTTCGGGTACCCGTTGCAGCCCTAATAATTAATCACTTCTCTTTTAAGTCAATTAAGAGTTTGGTTGTTACTTTCAATATTTTATAACTTTTTGGTGACATAACACGTATATTCGGTATCTTAAACCTGTTCGCTGAAGTATCTTTATATAAGAATTGATAACTGTTATAGACTCATTGGATTAACAATATGTCCGAAAATTACACTGTCCGAATACTTATACCTTGACTTTGACAGAGTATTACGACAAGACGATGTACTCTTTCGCATGTCAATTTTTTGAAATTGTATAGAACACTTTAAATAGCTTTAGAAAATTTTATCTTACAAGAAAACTACATTGCATGAACATACACATTTTTGCAATTCTTCCCGAGTCACCGAGTCTTTGTCCACATTGGTTTCCATCGTTGTTGTTGTTCTTTTCCTGTCAAACCTCCTCATGGAAGAGTAGCCAACACGGCGAGTGACACCTCATCAGTATAATTATTAATCTGTGAATGATAACGTTGCACAATAATATATTTCTTTAACACATTGATGCGTTGTAACAAAGGTAATAAGTGCATTTATTAATACGTTTGAGCTTTTATAATTTAACTTGGTAAACTTAAATATGCATTAATCTGTCGTAACCGGATGTTTTCTGCCATATGTTTACATTTACTTATTTTATTAAATTGACAGTTAAACTTCAGTTTCTTAACCCATATTTTGAAAACTACATTAATACATTATCATTAAATGTTTGAGCAGTTTAATTGAAGATATAAGTTCATTTATATAGACGTGTGTGATAGATTTAACTATATTGTTAGCTATCTCCCGCTCCATCACCAGCCAGGAACAACCCGACCTTAACTCTAATAGTAATGCAATCTGGGCAAAGATCTCCCTTAAAGGTATCAGAGACATATATATCTCTTCCTTTTACAAACCTCACGAGAACGATGAGGAGTCCCTCAATGATTTATGGTCAACGGTAAGAAAGATTCCCAGGAATAGCTCAATCTGGATCTTGGGTGACTTCAACATGCCCAGTATAAATTGGACAACAGAATCCATTATGGAAGGCTGCAGGCATAGGAATATCTATATCTCCCTACTAGAAAATCTTTTAGACCTAAATCTCCAACAAATGGTAACTTCCCCCACTAGAGGCAATAACACCCTAGATCTTTTCTTCACAAATATGCCCGGTCAAGTCCATAGCACCACTACATTGCCCCCACTGGGCTCATCAGATCACGACATTGTATTTCATGAGACGAAGGTTAATAGAGGCCGTCCCCTACAAACTGTCAGAGAAGTCAAAAGTTATAGGAAAGCTGATTGGTCAAGGCTCAAAAATGACTTTAATAAATACGCAATAGTGTTTTTCCCAGGAGGGCAAAGGGGCATGGCGCATTATGTTCAAAAAGGGCATTTTAGCGCGCAGTTGAGGCAAAAAAGGGCAAAAACGTTCCCTGAATACCTGAATTACGGGGCAACATGTAATCGCATCTGAAGCAGTTGTGGGAAAATAACATATAAACAAGCACATTTAATGGTAATTGATGTATTTAACTTACTATGATTTATATTAATATATTTACCTTGCAATGTACATTTAAGTTCCATCCTGTTTCAATAAACTGTACAGCACGACAAACATAATAAAGCAATTTATGCATATGAATCTGATTATACACAGATCCACTAACATATAAATGAAACCATGTTTGTCTTATCCCATTTTCTAACAATAATCTTGCCAGATGTTTAAAATAACATTGCGAGTAAATTGATCGCTAACAATATGCAAACACTCGTTTCCGTGACATACATCCACCAAGTAGATTACAAATAAATAAATAATGTTGCTATCTAAAACATTTGTATGCATCGTTGATTATCACAGACATTTTATTAATTCCTTCTCAGTTTATAAGCTCCATCGTTAATTCGATCGTTTACGACGTTATTTGCCATTTTTGCCGAGTCGCAATTTAATTCTTTATAGTCCAGGTGCGCATAGCAACGTTAAATCGTATACGCGATTCGCATTTTGTTAAAATAGTATACGTCTCAGTAATTATTTCAAATAAAGATGTTATCAATAAGGGCGCGTGGCGAAATTTGCCTTTGAAAAGAAGGGCGCATGGCGAAATTTGCCTTTGAAAAGGGCAGCGTGGCGATCCGGGAGGGCGGCGTGGCTTTTCGCCACGCTTAAATGGCCTGGGAAAAACACTACGCAAAATCCTTTCTAGCCTGTAATTACTCTGACTCGAACTCTGCTTGGTTGTCCTTTAAGAATGAACTTATGCGTCTAAGCTCCATCCATATCCCATCAAAACAAACTAAGGTACATCGTGACCTGCCCTGGATAAATCCTTCCATCATACGCCAAATAAGAAAACATAATCGACTGTACTCAAAACTTAAGAAGTCAACAACCAACTCACCTTACCTAATACAAAAATTTAAAAAGCTTAGAGGCCAAATCCAAAAGCAAATTAGAAACTCCTACTGGTTGTATTTAGACAAGGTAATTTTCTCAAATGATTCGCAACCAGGGGTAAATAAGAAATTTTATTCTTTTGTCATGTCAAATAAAACAGAAAATTGTGGAGTAGCCCCCCTCAAGAGTGATGGTCAAACTTTTACGGATGCAAAGACTAAGGCAAACATATTAAACAAACAGTTTGAGTCAGTCTTCTCTTGTTCACAGCCTCTAAGTCTCTCTCAGTCCTGTAAACAAATACTCACCCTACAAAATCATCCAAAGATGCAAAATATCACTATCACCGAGGATGGAGTACGAAAACTCCTTAAAGGTTTAAACCCCAGTAAACCCTCAGGATCGACCAGATATCCCCAAGGTTATTAAAGGAACTTTACCATGAAATAGCCCCTGTCCTGACCCATATCTTCAGAATTTCTCTGAAATCAGGTATTGTCCCCAATAACTGGAAGCATGCAGTCATTGCTCCTGTGTACAAGAAGGGCCCTAAATGTAAACCCTGTAACTACAGACCTATTTCCCTAACCTGTATTGCCTCTAAGCTTATGGAGCACATACTAGTCTCAAATATCATGTCTTTTTATGATGAACATCATATCTTAAGTCCATTCCAACACGGTTTCAGGTCAAAACACAGCTGTGAAACCCAGCTCATTAGTTTTTCCCAGGAAGTCTATGACAATCTAGAACAAGGTCAACAAAATGATATCATAGTTATGGACTTCAGCAAAGCTTTTGATAAAGCCGATCATCACAAACTTCTCCTAAAATTACATAGACTAGGCATAAACACCGAGACCATTAGTTGGATCAGGTCATTCCTTTACGGGCGAACCCAGCAGTTGCCGTCAAGGGCCATAACTCTGACAACCTCTCTGTCTTATCTGGCGTCCCTCAAGACTCCGTCCTCGGACCTTGCCTATTCCTCTCATACATAAACAACCTCCCTGACACTGTTAAGAGCAAGGTAAGACTCTTCGCAGATGATACCATAGTTTATCTAACAGTTAAATCGACCCAAGATGCACAAACCCTCCAAAATGATCTCTTTAATCTTGAAAACTGGGAATCCGATTGGTCCATGGAATTTAACCCCGACAAATGTGAAATTCTTAGAATCAGCCACAAGAAACATCCTGTCCTTTTTCCATACAAACTTCATGGCATAGAACTTAAGACAACAGAGGCTGCAAAATATTTAGGTGTCCCCATAAGTAACGACCTGTCATGGACCAATCACATAAACAATACTAGAAATGGCGCGGCAGAGGCCGACGCGTATCCCCACGCCGAATGTTTGACCTAGGTGTGCCCCAGGGTTGGTAATGGGGCCATGCATAGCTGAGATTGACCGTATTGTCATAAGAGAAGTTCATCATCAATTAGAAGTGAATTGGTGTAGAAATGAAGAAGTTATAGTAAAAGGCAATTTTGGGTGGGTGTGACATATGTGGGCAGGGCGCCCCAGGGTTGGTAATGGGGCCATGCATAGTTGAGATTGACTGTATTGTCATAAGAGAAGTTCAATATCAATTTGAATTGAATCGGTGTAGAAATGAAGAAATTATAGTAAAGGCAATTTTGGGTGGGTGTGGTCTATGTGGGCGGGGCCCCAGGGTTGGTTATGGGGCCATGCATAGTTGAGATTGACCCTAATGTCATAAGAGAAGTTCAGTATCAATTTGAAGTGAATCCGTGTAGAAATGAAAAAATTATAGTAAATGGAAATTTTTGGTGGGTGTGGCCTATGTGGGCGGGGCGCCCCAGGGTTGGGAATGGGGCCATGCATGATTGAGATTGACTGTATTGTCATAAGAGAGGTCCTGTATCAATTTGAAGTGAATCGGTGTAGAAATAAAGAAGTAAATGTAAAATAACCTAAAAAAATGAGTGATAATTTCTGACGCGGCCCCACCCCAACCGCTATAACTTTTGACCCAGGGGTCAGATCAAAATTCCAAATAGTGCAGGGTCGCACATATGCTCATAGCTACCATGTGTGTAAGTTTCAAGGTTCTAGTACTTTTAGTGTAGGAGGAGATAGTGGCCAGGACGGACGGACAGACAGACAGACGGACGGACGGACGGCGGAGATAACCACAATATCCCCACCTTTTTTTCAAAAAGCGTGGGGATAATAACATCTAAGGCCAGCAATTCACTCAGATTCATCAAAAGAAATATCAAAACTTCAAATAAAAAGGTTAAAGAGACTGCCTACAAAACTTATGTAAGGCCACAGTTAGAATACTGCTCCACTGTTTGGAATGACACTTTACGCACATGCATTAAAGCCATTTTTCACAGAGCACGGCCCAATTATAGTTGAGTTAAAATTTGCAATAAAATTTCTTATTTGCTTGACTGTACTCAGTTTAGAAGCTAGGAAGGTGATAGACTTAAGATAAGTAGACCACACATTTTAAGGATTTTACAGAACATTGTGAAGGTACATCACATTGTTTCTTCGTTTTTGTTTACAGACAGAATGAATTCCATAATCACAACAACTGTCTGTATCCTGTTGTCAGTGTGTGTGAGTCATGTAACCTCACAGGGTGCCCATCCTCCGGGCGTTCCTCCCCCAAACATGAACCAACAACACCATCAACACCAAGGGCAAGCGCAGGAAATCCATGGAACTCAAGGCAGAAACGTTCATCCAGAAGGCTTCGGAGTCAATCCCCATGATGCTGAGTAGGTGTCTTCATTATTTGAGCCTCGGTCTGGAAAAATTGGGCTTAATGCACATGCTTAAAGTGTCATCCCAGATTTGCTTGTGCATTCCTCACAGGCTAATCAGGGAAAACACTTTCCATCTAAACTGGATTTTTGGAAAGAAGAGTGTAACTTTTAAAACAAAAAAACATAAGAGCGTTAAGTATTGACCCTAATTAGCGTGTGCGTATTGCACAGGCTTATCTGAGATGACTTTTTATGCACTTGCATTCAGCCCGGTTTTCCCAAACCCGACTTTTATATATTGGTTCTCAAATGTATTTAAACAATTTAGACTGCAAAGAAGTCCCAAAAATGACCGAAGCATAGTAAAATATCATTCTCATCTATAAAATTGCACATATTTATAATAAATTATATTAAAATTTAAAAAAGTTTGCAATTATGTTATTTTGTTTACGCATTTTTAGCTAATCTATTTTTTTAAATAAAAAAATTGAGCTATTGTCATCACCTTGGTGTCAGCGTCGGCGTCCGGTTAAGTTTTGCGTTTAGGTCCACTTTTCTCATAAAGTATCAATGCTATTGCATTCAAACTTGGTACACTTACTTACGCTCGATTGGTCATTGTCGGCTCGGGTACTTCTTACATGTACCCCGGGTACTCTTAAGTATACTTACATGTACCCCGGATACGGTAAATATACTTAATCGTACCCGGGAAAATTAACGATAAATCGGTCGTTGTCGGCTATTTTTTGGAAATAATTATATTTACATATATGTCAATTTTCTGTAAAATGGCATCTGTATTATCGAAACTCATACTCAAAAAGCATGTTGATGCAGATTTTTTAAAAAGAGAAGTTTTATTTAAGATAATCGGTAGCGCGTTTTACCACATCGGATTTGGGGCGGAAATACTTGGGTACAGTCTAATATCGACCGGGTACAATTAAGTATATTTACCGTACCCGGGGTACATGTTAGTATACTTAAGAGTACCCAGGGTACATGTAAGTAGTACCCGAGCCGACAATGACTAATCGAGCCTTACTTACTATCATGAGGGGACTGGGAAGGCAAAGTTAGATAATTCTGGCTTGCATTTTGACAGAATTATGTGCCCTTTTTATGTCCCCCACTATAGTAGTGGGGGACATATTGTTTTTGCCCTGTCTGTTGGTCTGTTGGTTGGTTGGTTTGCGCCAACTTTACCCAACATTTTGCAATAACTTTTGCTGTATTGAATATAGCAACTTGATATTTGAAATGCATGTGTATCTCATGGAGCTGCACATTTTGAGTTGTGAAAGGTCAAGGTCATCCTTCAAGGTCAGAGGTCAAATAAATGTGGCCAAAATCGCTCATTTTATGAATACTTTTGCAATATTGAAGATAGCAACTTGATATTTGGCATGCATGTGTATCTCATGGAGCTGCACATTTTGAGTGGTGAAACGTCAAGGTCATCCTTCAAGGTCAGAGGTCATATATGTGGCCCAAATCGCTTTTTTTATGAATACTTTTGAAATATTGAAGATAGCAACTTGATATTTGGCATGCATGTGTATTGCATGGAGCTGCACAATTTGAGTGGTGAAAGGTCAAGGTCATCCTTCAAGGTCAGAGGTAAAATATATGTGGCCCAAATCGCTTATATTATGAATACTTTTGCAATATTGAAGATATCAACTTGATATTTGGCATGCATGTGTATCTCATGGAGCTGCACATTTTGAGTGGTGAAAGGTCAAGGTCAAATATATGGGTCAAAATTGCTCATGTAATGTCACTTCTGCAATATTGAAGCTAACAATTTTATATTTGAAATGCATGTGTATCTCATGGAGCTGCACATTTTGAGTGGTGAAGGGTCAAGGTCATCCTTCAAGGTCAAACGTCATATAGGGGGACATTGTGTTTCACAAACGCATCTTTTTATACTTAGAAAATTGAAAATTTTGGTTAAGTTTTGTGTTTAGGTCCATTTTATTCCTTAAGTATCAAAGCTATTGCTTTCATACTTGCAACACTTACTAACTATCATAAGGGGACTGTGCATGCAAAGTTATGTAACTCTGACTGGCATTTTGATGGAATTATGGGCCCTTTATACTTGAAAATTTGGTTAAGTTTTGTGTCCACTTTACCCCTTACGTATCATAGATATTGCTTTCATACTTGGAACACTCACAAACTATCATAAGGGGACAGTAAAGGACAAGTTGCATAACTCTGGTTGTCATTTTTACAGAATTATGGCCCTTTTTTGACTTAGTAACTTTGAATATATGGTTACATTTTGTGTTTAGATTCAGTTTACTTCTAAAGTATCAAGGCTATTGCTTTTAAACTTAAAATACTTTCATGCTATCATGAGGGTACTGTACCTGGCAAGTTGAATTTCACTTTGACCTTTGAATGACCTTGGCTCTCAAGGTCAAATTATTAAATTTTGCTAAAATTGCCATAACTTCTTTATTTATGATTAGATACAATTGATACTTTGACAAAACAACTCTTACCTGACATACCACAATTGACTCTGTCCAAACCATCCCCCACGCCCCCCTCCCCCCTCAATCCCCCCCTTATTTTTTTTTTAATTAAAGATCATCTAATAAATGACCACCACACCCTCACACTATACCCCCCCCCCCCCACCCCCACCCCAAAAAAATAATTTTTATGCCCCCGGTAGGGTGGCATATAGCAGTTGAACTGTCAGTCAGTATGTCTGTCTGTCAGTCCGAAAAACACTTTAACATTGACAATAATTTTGTCACTTTTTAAAATAGCAACTTGACATTTGGCATGCATGTGTATCTCATGGAGCTGCACATTTTGAGTGGGGAAAGGTCAAGGTCAAGGTCATCCTTCAAGGCCAAATTTCAAATTTATGGTGTCTGTCCGTCCGAAAACATTAACATTGGCCATAACTTTTTCAATATTGAAGATAGCAACTTGATATTTGGCATGCATGTGTATCTCATGGAGCTGAACATTTTGAGTGGTGAAAGGTGAAGGTGAAGGTCATCCTTCAAGGTCAAATGTCAAATATATGGCGTCTGTCCGTCCGTAAACTTTAACATTGGCCATAACATTTTTAATATTGAAGATAGCAACTTGATATTTGGCATGCATGTGTATCTCATGAAGCTGCACATTTTGAGTGGTGGAAGTTCAAGGTCAAGGTCATCCTTCAAGGTCATCCTCCAAGGTAAAAAAAATATAATTCAAAGCGGCGTTCTCATGAAGCTGCACATTTTGAGTGGTGGAAGTTCAAGGTCATCCTTCAAGGTCAAGGTCATCCTTCAAGGTCAAAGGTCAATAAACAAATAAAAAATTTCAAAGCGGCATTGTCATGAAGCTGCACATTTTGAGTGGTGGAAGTTCAAGGTCAAGGTCATTCTTCAAGGTCAAGGTCATCCTTAGAGGTCAAAGGTAAAAAAAATATCAAAGCGGCGTTATCATGAAGCTGCACATTTTGAGTGGTGTAGGTTCAAGGTCAAGGTCATCCTTCAAGGTCAAGATCATACTTCAAGGTCAAAGGTCAAACAAAATATGAAAAAAATCAAAGCAGCGTTATCATGAAGCTGTGGTGGAAGTTCAAGGTCAAGGTCATCCTTCAAGATAAAAAAAACAAAAAAATCAAAGCGGCGTTCTCATGAAGCTGCACATTTTGAGTGGTGGAAGTTCAAGGTCAAGGTCATCCTTCAAGGTCAAGGTCATCCTTCAAGGTCAATGGTCAAAAAAAAAAAATCAAAGCGGAGTTCTCATGAAGCTGCACATTTTGAGTGGTGGAAGTTCAAGGTCAAGGTCATTCTTCAAGGTCAAGGTCATCCTTCAAGGTCAAAGGTCAAAAAATGAATAATTTCAAAGCGGCATTATCATGAAGCTGCACATTTTGAGTGGTGTAAGTTCAAGGTCATCCTTCAAGGTCAAGGTCATCCTTCAAGGTCAAAGGTCAAAAAAATATTTCAAAGCGGCCTTCTCATAAAGCTGCACATTTTGAGTGGTGGAAGTTCAAGATCAAGGTCAACCTTCAAGGTCAAAGGTAAAAAAAATAAAATAATAATTTCAAAGCGGGGCAATAGGGGGCATTGTGTTTCTGACAAACATATCTCTTGTTTTTTTCAAACATGGTTAAAAACACAAATATTTATTTTTATTATTTTATTTTTGAAATACGGTCACACCATCCCACCCAAGAATCCCCCCCTCCAAAAATTTTTATTTTTTTTGTGCATTTTTTTTGCATTTTTGAAAGATAATGTAATAAATGACCACACCCCCACACTATACACCCCTCTCCACTCCACCCTTCCATCCTTTGTGATTGAAATTGAGACAGGTCCCTACACCTTTAAAAAGAAAAATAGATGAGCGGTCTGCACCCGCAAGGGGGTGCTCTTGTTTATTTAGCTCAGTCGCATTGGGAGCCTATGGCTTGTTGAGATTTTTTAGACAGTCTTTTGGGTAGAATCAGTTCTTGTGTTTTTGGTTTGAATCTAGGTGTATACTCTCCTAGAGTGAGGGTTGACCCAGACTTTCCAGATATCTCGGCAGACACTATCTATTACACCAATCCCAAACCTTCCAGATATTTCGGCAGACACTATCTATTACCCCAACTCATAAGTTATACATGTATGCTTCAGAGACCCAAAGTATTGTTCATTGGCGGATAAATTATTTCTTATCTGTAATATCATATTGTTCATTCCCTGGTTTTGATGTAGTGGTGTCCTAATGATTTGTCTATTACAAAATTTAATTTTAATTTTTTTATTTTATACCCCAAAGAAGTATTTAACAGTCAACATATCAGTTTTGAAAATCTTTTTATACCCCCTCCATGACAGTGGCTCTGTTCATGGGTGTCACTGTGTGTGACAATAAATGTTGCCTCTAGAGTGTTAGAGCCTCTGTACTGACCAGAGGTGCAGCATGCAGGCTGTGTGTGTTGGAGGGGGGCGGGAGGAGCAGCCTGGGGGCTAATTATTGGACTATTTTACTTAAAGGGGCCTTTTCACGTTTTGGTTATTTGACAAAATTGAAAAAAGTTGTTTCATATTCGCAAGTTTTCGTTGTAGTTATGATATTCGCAAATTGTCGTTGTAGTTATGATATTTGTGAGGAAAACGTAATACTGAACATTTACCATGCTCTAAAATAGCCTTTATATGCATCTTTTGACAATTTAAAAACCTGAAAATTATAAAGCGTTGCAACGCGAAACGATTGAATGATTTGGAGAGTTCTGTTGTTGTCGTTATATTTTATGAAACTACGAGGATCGCTTTTATGAAGTATAAAATACATAATTGATTGTGTAAGGAAGGATGGCAGAGAGGTCTAATGCGCAGACTTTTTACTTCAGGACTCTATGGGATCAGTGGTTCGAGTCCTGCTGAGGGTTACCTTTTGTTCTTTTTTAAAATTTTATTCTTGATTTTTTACTGGAGCTTTTTAGATCCAATGTTTACATTTATCAATATCAAGCATTTAATGACAAACTTCAAAACATGCCAAAATCTGTGAAAAAGGCCCCTTTAAGATCTTTAACCCATACTGCAACCTACTACAAAATGTAGCCAGTGCACGCATTTCCCCAAGAATTGTTCAAGGCACATCGGCAAAGCAGCGCAGATCTATTTAATCACTGTTTCATATAATTTATCAGGTCATTCATGCAGATTTATATATATGTATATATATATGGATAAAAATTGTTATTTAATTGCTGGCAACTATTTATTGTTGCATCAAATATGGTATCAGTGTTTTAAATATTGTTCAAATGAGACATTATTCCACATCGGTATTTTCAAATGTAATTAAAATGTTCATAGCTGAATCTTATTGCAGAAGTTTACTGTTCAGGGGATATTAACAAATTCTACCAGCAAATAAACAGTTCATATATTTCATGAAAATCCTGTGTCTTGATTGAAAGTGTGTGAAAATTACCCTTCATTTACAAGGTTAGGTCATCCTTCTGGAAAGTGTGGAATTTAATATCTGATTGAATAAAAAATGTGTAGCGCAGAGAACCTTAAGAACTTTACTTTTGATTAGAAAAAGTGTTAAGCATTTAATTTTTTTTATTTCAAACCATTTATCTAATTTAAAACATATTGTTACTGCTGTATCTACAGCGCTACACTTATTGAGAAAGGTCAGTATTGATCTGTGACTAGTACAGTTATTGTATACACCTCTTTGTGAAAAACATATATCGTGTTCTATGTGCATTTATGTACAACTCTTTATATTGTTATTGTTTGTCGCACTACACATCAAGTATATATATAAGAGTTATTTCCCTTGTTCTATATAGCTTACTTTTGTGTGACTTTTATCTAGCTAAGTTTAATTCTGTGTTTATTATGCTATAGAGGTTTGCAGTGAAATTAAATCCAACAAACCAGAATGAAATATTATTACTTGTGATAAAAAAATATATATCAAAGGCTGGCCTTTACAAACACGACTGTATGAACATGCCTGCCACAGGCTGTTCGGCTACAAGACACATACATTTTATTTGATTGCTAACATACTCATAATGTTTACTTTATCATATCAGGCATATAAAGGAGCATTTGAAAGACGTAGTAGAAAAACCCAAAGAAGAAATGACAGAGGAAGAGCTGGAATTCCACTATTTCAAACTGCATGATTACGATGGAAATAACAAGCTGGATGGGGTTGAAATCACCAAAGCTATCACGCATTTTCACGACGGTAAGTGGCGCTTGTTTTTTTCCACTTTCTTTGCTGTTGGTAACTGTTGTTTATTTTTTTAATTTGAAAAGGTCTTTTATATCTGTTTCTTTAGCCAATCTCTATATATAATATATAATCTAGAAATTTGTTAAAACTAATTTAAAAACTGTTCAAGCTAGTTCTTTGTTTAGATATTTTATACTATTATAAATTTGTAAAAAATGTGTGATTTGTTTACTATTGTTGTTGAAAAGTTTGTGATTGTATACAGTGATCATTAAAATTATCATCTTACATAATGACAGCTTATTTGATAATGATGATGATGATGATGATGATGATGATGATGATGATGATGATGATGATGATGATGATGATTCAAGTAAATTGTTTTTCATTTGTGTTATATAAAAAATTGAGGGAATCTTGACTATAAAAAAATCTCCACCAAGTTTTAAATAAGACCCATTAGTAGTCAGGCAATGCTTTTATATCATGATTGGCCATGAAATTGTTCGGCAGGGACCATTCTTGTTTAGCGTGTAACACGCCACATGGAGGACAACTAATCGCAAGCCCAATATGGCTCTCCATCGGCCATTGTGTGACCACATTGACAACAAATCTCCATTTCCTAATTGTCGTACCAGAATTCCTTTCAATTAACATGACGGTCAGAATGTCTGATTGCACCAGATCAAATATTGGGGTCTCTGGAGGGCCGATCTTTCTCGCCTTGTTAGGCTCGTCTTTGTGCCATGCCTGCGGGGTATCCCTTGAAATAACGGGAGCCAGCCTATTGTCTCCTGCAAATAAGGGGCCAGCCAATAGATGTTCAGTAGCTGTTTTTTACAGGGACATTTGTCCTAAGCATCCATGTATAGAACTATTGTTACACAACTTGTTTACACCAAAAATTTGATATTGTTGTTTTATCTCTTTATGACCCAACAGAGTAGGAGGATTTAGATTGCAATTGTGTGTCTGTCTGTCCGGCGGTCTATACGTTCAGAAACTTGTGTTTTAAACTTCTTCTTAAGTATTGGGTGGATCTGGCTCAAACATTTCCAGTTGATAACCTTAATTTGTAGAGGATTGTTAGGACAGGATTGAGGCAGCAACAGTTTTTGCCAGAATTATGGCCCTTTTGTAAGTTAGTCCAACAAACAATGTAACATATATTTGGATCTGGCTCAAACTTTCACTGTGAAATGATTTTTATGTGTAAATGATTGCAAATAAGTTTATTTTTGCTGGAATGATTTTTGGCCGAATAATCCCCTTATTTTTGTGCGTTATAAATTTTAGTCCCAAAAAATTAATGTTGTATTTTGATCTCCTCTTCAAATAGTTAACGATTTGTGTTAAAACTAAACTTTCACAGTATTATGACCTTTCTGTAGATGATTGTTTAGTAAAGAATGTGGGCTGTGACAAGTTTAGGCAGAATTATGACCTTTTGTCTGTTTTTCCTCTATGTTCAACTCCATTTTAAGTACTGGATAGATCTTTCTAAAACTTTCACAGGATAGATCTTTCTGAAACTTTCACAGTTGAATGATTTTTTGGTGTAGATGATAATTAAGAAAAGAATTTTTGTTTGGCCTCAAACATAATTATTTGGCAGAATAATGGCCCGTTGTCTCTTTTCCATGAAAGAATATATTGTTCAAAAATTGTGTTGTTCTTACTACTTGAAAGATTTTTACTGCTGAATGTGTAGATCAGCATTCAGGCAGGACTTCTTACAGCAACAAGTGTTTGCCCTTTGTCTTTTCGTTCTCCATAGAATATATAATTGATTTGTCTTTGTCAAAACATAAGATTGGGAAGGGGGGGTCAGTCACCATCAGTGTCTTTGAATCTTTTCTAGTTATTTATAATTGTGCCCTATTTTATATAAAGCTGCATGACAGTTGCATTGATAATATTTTTAACCATTCAATTATTTACTGTTTATCTTTTAACAATAAATATATCCTGAAATGTCTGAGCATGCAATTGTTCAAGAACTCCAATAATCATATATTTAAGTAATTTGAAGAATTTTATTTTGCACTTTGGACATCTCTAACTAGCTTAAATAATCTTCATTATAAAGCATGTTCAATCTGAAGCCATGTATATATAATACGACAATTACTATCTTTCATTCATGGGTTGTTTGTAACAGTTCATGCTGTCATGATTACCCTCCCATCATTGACTTGACAACATGCAATTATGCCAAGTAGGAGGTCTATAGAATTCAGGGGGAGGTGCTATCATCATCACTTTTGCCAATCAGGAGTGCACATTTTTTGGCGAACACTTGGATATTGCATTGATCAATATTCCTGAGAGGCTCGTCTTATGACCGACATGAGAGAGTTTTTGCATGAAAGATAGTTTTGGGTTTGCAGACCTTTTTGTAGTTCGTACACAGTAATATTCAAAATGGAAAATTATGTAATGAACTTTGTCAATTCTTTATTTATTATGAGTTGGAATTCATTCTTTTTTTTTCATTGTCACATATAACAATATTGGAAAATATTTATGGTATCACAAAAGCTCGAAAGAAATGTTTTGATTTCATATTTTTAGCTCATCTATTTTTTGAAAAAAAATTATGAGCTATTGTCATCACCTTGGCGTCTGCGATGGCGTCTGGTTAAGTTTTGCGTTTAGGTCCACTTTTCTCATAAAGTCTCAATGCTATTGCATTTAAACTTGATACACTTACTTACTATCATGAGGGGACTGGGCAGGCAAAGTTAGATAACTCTGGCATGCATTTTGACGGAATTATGTGCCCTTTTTATACTTTGAAAAATTGAAAATTTTGGTTAAGTTTTGTGTTTAGGTCCATTTTATTCCTTAAGTATCAAAGCTATTGCTTTCATCATTGCAACACTTACTAACTATCATAAGGGGACTGTGCAGGCAAAGTTATGTAACTCTGACTGGCATTTTGACAGAATTATGTGCCCTTTTTATACTTAGAAAATTGAAAATTTGGTTAAGTTTTGTGTTTTGGTCCACTTTACCCCTAAAGTATCATAGATATTGCTTTCATACTTGGAACACTCGCACAATATCATAAGGGGACAGTAAAGGACAAGTTGCATAACTCTGGTTGTCATTTTGACGGAATTATGGTCCTTTTTTGACTAAGTAACTTTGCATATATGGTTAAATTTTGTGTTTAGATGCACTTTACTTCTAAATTATCAAGGCTATTGCTTTCAAACTTCAAATACTTTCATGCTATCATGAGGGTACTGTAACTGGAAAGTTGAATTTTACCTTGACCTTTGAATGACCTTGACTCTCAAGGTCAAATTATTAAATTTTGCTAAAATTGCCATAACTTCTTTATTTATGATTAGATTTGATCGATACTTTGACAAAACAACTCTTACCTGACAAACCACAATAGACTCCACCCAAACCATCACCCACGACCCCCCCCCCCCCCCCCCCCCCGAATCCCCCCACCCAAATTCTTAAAGATCATCTAATAAATGACCACCACACCCTAACACTATACCCCCCCACCCCCCCTCCAAAAAAAAAAGATTTTATTTTTAAACATGGTTAAAAAACAAATATTTTTTTTTTTTTTAATATGGTAAAAAAACACAAATATTTTTTTGTATTATTTTATTTTTGAAATACCGTCCAACCATCCCACCCAAAATTATTTTTTTTTGCATTTTGTTTGCATTTTTGGAAGATAATGTAATAAGTAATATATGACCTCACCACCACACTATACATCCCCTCCACCCCACCCCTCCCTCTTTTGTGATTGTAATTGAAATAGGTCCCTTCAACTTTAAAAAAAAATAGATGAGCGGTCTGCACCCGCAAGTCGGTGCTCTTGTTATTATCTAGGATTTTTTAGCTTGTTTTTTTTTATAAATATTTTTGTTTGACAATATATTAAAAGAATATTATTGATAGCTATCTGTAATAGCTACAAAATAATTGTGTTGGTGTATGCATGCATTTGGGTTTTGTTTAAATGAGATGGGAGCTATTTATGGTTTGCGCTCTGGGAAAACAGTGCTTAACGCATGTGTGTAAAGTGTTTCCCCAGATAAGCCTGTGCAGTGTGCACAGGCTAATTGGAAAAACATTTTGCACTTTTATGGGTTTTAGAGTGTCTGAAAACATAGAGTAATTACGGTACATGGTAAAGTACAGTATGTATATTGTTGTTGTTGTTATGTTTCTAGAGGAGGGTGAAGGGGAAAAGGACCCTAACACTGCAACCGATGCAACCGCTAAGGCAAATGTGAAGGTTTTTACTGATGAGGAAATTACAAATATTGTTGACATGGTTCTTAAAGAAGATGATTTGAACAATGACGGGTCAGTATGGCCTTTGTATGCAGTTGCAGCATCCCTCTTGTGTATGTGTGCTGTGTGTTCTTTATGCCTTGCAGTTTCCACAAAAATCAGACACTGTGCAACCTTCAGGTCCTGACAAATTGGCCTGGTATTTTTACAAAAAACCTTTCAGGGAAGTTTTGAAAGGTTGCATGCAAATTGGATCTTAAGACTGATTAAATGTTGAATGTATCGTAACGAGAGACCCTATGATATCTGTTTTCAATGCTTAAACAATGGGAAAATATTATTTTTGTTTGCAATATTTACTACATGTTTTTTATTAGAAGAAATGCATATGATTAAAAAATGACAATTAAATTAATTTTACGGGGAAAAAATTAACACAAGAGCTTTTTGACTTTTGCTCTTAGCACATACTTCCTTCATAATAATTACATTCTGCTCAAGTATCTGCAAGAAAAGCAAAATACTTTGAAATGGCGAATTATGTTGTTAGGCCACTAACAAGTACCATATTATCCATTTTGATGGCTGCCATTATATTATGTGTCTTTGTGGAGACTGCAGCTCTCAGCCTACAGTGTCATTTTCCTTGATAAGGTCATCATTACACATATGTTTTGAGTCACTCAAATCAATAAATGGCCTTTGAAATAAACAAAAACAAACTGAACAGCTTTCTGTATTAATATTTTCATTTGAACATATTTATGGCATATATTAAGGTTATTTTTGTTGAAGACTCAAGCATATTTTCTAATGATTTTCTTATTTGTCTATGTGGTGAGGGCATTGCTCTTAAAAACAGTTGTAGTTTTCTTTTAGATAATGGATTCTCCTTTCAGTGCCAGATCCTTATGTTTCAGTACCAGTTATACAATTGCAGGTTATTTAAAGTTGTGTTCTCAAAACTTAGATTAAAGTTTACTTACACCAACTTTTGATCAATTTTTTATGCCCCCGGTAGGGTGGCATATAGCAGTTGAACTGTCCGTCAGTCAGTGTGTCTGTCCGTCCGTCAAAAAAAACTTTAACGTTGGCCATAACTTTTGCATTATTGAAGATAGAAACTTGATATTTGGCATGCATATGCATCTCACGGAGCTGCACATTTTGAGTGGTGAAAGGTGAAGGTCAAGGTCATCCTTCAAGGTCAAATGTCTAATATATGGCCAGGGGTTTTTTTTACTAAGAAAGTGACGCCGATAATCGGCGTCTTCCCCTACCAGAATTTTTCCCCTAAAACTACCATTTCCCCTCCAAAGATATAATTTTTCACCAAAATATAATATTTTACCCTCAAAAAAATGTTTTTTTTTCTTTCTTTTGGGAAGTCGACACTTATCCTATTTGTACCATGTACAACGATCTCGCTCTCTCTCTCTCCCGACGAACACTCAAATCTGGGAATCCCAGTGATTCTATATATAGCTCTTAAATTACGCCATGGAAACCGGGCACCTAATCGTATTAATCATGTGACTATTTTACTGGATTCCGGTCTTGCGCGAGAAGGGTGATTCGTCAATTAATTACCGGAAACCAGTCGAGTTTTCATCCGGGTTATGTGAAAGCCAAGATGGGTATAAACGTTAAAACAGAAAAAAAGTCTCACAATTGGCGTTCATACACGAACAAAATAAAACGTTCGGACTCGGAAAATATTAATTGCGTTGACGCATTTTTTAAGAATAAATCATCAAAAACCGTTGAAACCCAGCAGGATTCGGAGGTACATGTAATCAACATCGATTAATACTGTCGGATTATTGTGAAAGTGAAAGTAGACAATCGGCAGCTGCCGCACCTTTCCCTTCCAATACTGTAGCAGATCTAGATCGTCAACCCATTCATCATGAAATTGAAATCACAATATTAAAATCGTTCCCCGGCCCCAGTTGAAAACATTTCCCATTATTAGATCTACCCCTGCAACTTTATTTAGGACATGTGTTTAAGAACAAAAAGGTCAGAGACATGTCTCTTTTTCAAAAAAAAAACCTGAAGTCTGTTGGCGAGTTATAGACATTGAAATGAACAGTTTTCATTTTTTCCCCAAATATGTCTTTTTCGCGCTCGATTTTCCCCTTTTACCCAGCGTCCAGCGTCTTCCCCTTTTTCTAAAAAAAACCCCTGATGGCGTCTGTCCGTCCGTCCAAAAACTTTAACATTTGCCATGGCTTTTTCACTATTGAAGATAGCAACTTGATATTTGGCATTCATGTGTATCTCATGGAGCTGAACATTTTGAGTGGTGAAAGGTGAAGGTCAAGGTCATCTTCAAGGTCAAATGTCAAATATATGGCGTCTGTCTGTCCGAAAACTTTAACATTGGCCATTACTTTTTCAATATTGAAGATAGCAACTTGATATTTGGCATGCATGTGCATCTCATGGAGCTGCACATTTTGAATGGTCAAAGGTGAAGGTCAAGGTCATCCTTTAAGGTCAAATGTCTAATATATGGCGTCTGTCCGTCCGTCCAAAAACTTTAACATAGGCCATAACGTTTTCACTATTGAAGATAGCAATTTGATATTTGGCATGCATGTGTATCTCATAGAGCTGAACATTTTGAGTGGTGAAAGGTGAAGGTCAAGGTCATCCTTCAAGGTCAAATGTCAAATATATGGCGTCTGTCCGTCCGAAAACTTTAACATTGGCTATAACTTTTTCAATATTGAAGATAACAACTTGATATTTGGCATGCATGTGTATCTCATGAAGCTGCACATTTTGAGTGGTGGAAGTTCAAGGTCAAGGTAACCCTTCAAGGTCAAGGTCATCCTTCAAGGTCAAAGGTCAAAAAAATAAACCAATTTCAAAGCGGTGTTCACATTTAGCTGCACATGGTGAGTGGTGGAAGTTCAAGCTCAAGGTCATCCTTCAAGGTCAAGGTCATCCTTCAAGGTCAAAGGTCAACAACAACAAAAATCTTTTTCAAAGTGGCGTTCTCATGAAGCTTCACATTGTGAGTGGTGCAAGTTCAAGGTCAAGGTCATCCTTCAAGGTCAATGTCATCCTTCAAGGTCAAAGGTCAAAAAAATATTTTTAAAAATTCAAAGCGGCGTTCTCATGAAGGTGCACATTGTGAGTGGTGGAAGTTCAAGGTCAAGGTCATCCGTCAAGGTCATCCTTCAAGGTCAAGGTCAACACAAAAATTATTTTTCTTCAAAGCGGCGTTCTCATGAAGCTGCACATTGTGAGTGGTGGAAGTTCAAGGTCAAGGTCATCCTTCAAGGTCAAGGTCATCCTTCAAGGTCAAAGGTAAAAAAAATAAATAAGTTAAAGCGGCGTTTTCATGAAGCTGCACATTGTGAGTGGTGGAAGTTCAAAGTCAAGGTCATCCTTCAAGGTCTAGGTCATCCTTCAAGGTCAAAGGTCAAAAAAAAAAATCAAAGCGGCATTCTCATGAAGCTGCACATTGTGAGTGGTGGAAGGTCAAGGTCATCCGTCAAGGTCAAAGGTTAAAAAAAAATAAAATATTTCAAAGCGGCGCAATAGGGGGCATTGTGTTTCTGACGAAAACATCTCTTGTTAAAGTATTCTTTAATTTATGGAAACTGTAATTATCTTGCCTTTAAAAAAAATAATTAAACATGGTCTCACTAGTTTTTATTAGCGAGGCTGTTTTCGGAGAAAACCCGAGCTATTGTCAAAGCCAGCTCGACGTCCGGCGTAGGCGTCGTGCTAAAACCTTAACATTGGCCATAACTTTTTAAATATTGAAGATAGCACCTTGATATTTGGCATGCATGTGTATGTCATGGAGCTGCACATTTTGAGTGGTAAAATTTCAAGGTGAACATCATCCTTCAAGGTCTAGGTATGATATAATTACAATTTCTTTGATGTTCACTACATACCTATGGACTTATGTTTTATTATAATTTCTTTGATGTTCATTACATACCTGTGGACTTATGTCCATAGATACATGATCAACTCTGGTTATGATCTCTTTTAAACCACAGGCCTTGGAAGTCAGTGATGTCTGACCTGGTTGGATTGGACAAAATTCAAGGGAAGTAATAACCTTTAAAGGGAGATGATTTCTATACCTGCCAAATGATAAATAGAAATTTTATTTCAACAGTAGGGGGCATTGTGTTTCTGACAAACACATCTCTTGTTGGGTCACTAGGTCAAAGGTCAAGGTCACTGTGACCTCTAAAAAAATAAAAAAATATGACAAGCTTTCGCAGCCGAGCGTGGCACCCGTTATGCGGTGCTCTTGTTTGAATACCTGTAATTTAATAACTGGTACATTAACCTGTGTTTACCAAAAAAAAGAAATAGTTTGCGACTGTGTCACAAAACCTTTTTAAAAAATGGTAAGTGTTGACCACTTGGTATCAACCATGATGGACTGACTCTCTGCATACCAAGTTCTTGTGTTCATTTAGTATTGCCCTTGGCATGACATTATTAAGGTTGGTGATTTTCTAGAGGAACCTGACAAAGATACCGGTAAACCAAGGCCACCACCTCCAACCTTGAGTGATAAAGATATTGAGGGTATCATAGACTCAATACTGCAACAAGACGATCTCAACAAAGATGGGTAACCATGGCAATAGAAAAACAATTGCATGAAGCTGCTTGTTTGGGTGTTAAGTGATGAAATACTGAGATTTCCATTTATTTGTTAGAAAGGAACTGTATGCAATTTTTACAAAGACATTGGTATGGTAATGGTGTTCTAACCCACATCAATGTTTTAATGTAACAATGTTGTATCAGAATATATAAAAAAGGATGCACAAGTTGTAAGCTCACCCCAATTCATGCATTCCTTCCAAAATAAAACTGGTTTTATAGCTTTGGGATTTGTTTCAACATTGTTTGCCAGTTTTACATTGATTTTATTTCAATTGTTTGAACAGTTAAACATGTGATTGTTTCGTTTAATAGGCATCATTGCAAAAGTAAGTGTCCAGATATATTTCAAATTGTTATCCACAGTAAATTTTGTATTGCTTTCACAGTTCACAATTCTTTGGCAGTTTAGCACAACAAAATGTTTGCTTGTTGTGTGGATGCCATTCTAACAAAGAAAGTGATACTGCTGTAAATGCTTAATATTTCTGTATGAGATAAATAAGTTTTTGCGAAACAAAATGCTCGCCTAGTATCCCAACAAGGTATTATATTAGGCTTATTGTATGGGATGTACTTAAAGTAATGGAATTCAAGATACAGACAATATTTAAATTAATATTGTCTACAAATGACAATTATTTGGAATATGTATCGTAAAACTTGACAAAGCTGTCAATGATTAAACAGATCGATAGCACATACATGAAACACAAGCTATGTTCACACCTGTATTGCACCCAACATTAGATAATCACACGTTAACTGTGAATTCCCCAGTAATAGTTATATTTGATTCAGCAATATAACGGAGAGCGTTATATTGGAGTTACAGTGTAGCAATATGTCTCAATACACTATGCACCTGTAATGAAACAAAGGACAGTATATTGTATGGACCAGATGACCAACATTTGGCAAACAGCCTAAGCGGACCAAGCAAGAAACTTGTATTTCAATCGCAGCGTGAAATGATATGTATAGAAGAATTAACATGTCAGGGTCAGTCACTAACTTGTTTCTTACAATGGTATGCATAAGGTATGGTAAAAATGTTTCTCAGTGAACAAGAAGCCATGGCAGGTGTTGCTCTATAGGTATATATATGGTAAGGTACTAACACACGGGTCTGAGAGTAGTTCTCTTATATACAATGCTGTTCTGAACTTCTACAACATGTGTGCTTTTTGGTGTGGGTGTTTTTATGTGTTCTCCTTGTTATGTGTTAAATGTTTATTGCATGACTTATTATTGTATTTCTCGATCCTATTTGAATTATTAACGAGAAAGCTAGCATAAGGCTTACATAACAGGATTGATAATTACAGTTGGAACCCGATGGCTCAAACTCCATGGGATCAAAAAGAAAAGTTTGAACCATCCAAAATTGCAGCCAAACGATTTCTTATATAATGTGTTTTTGTACATTAGTCTTCAATTGATTTGCATCACCAGTTAAAAAGTATTCATACTGCCTTAACTCCTTATTGCTTTCTGCTTATGAATTGATAAGAACCAAATATGTACTCAATATATTAATTAATAAATATATGAAAAACAGTTACACATACATCAAATGATCAAACAAATATCATAATATAAATGTCTAGAAGATCAGCTTGTTTTTACAAAGCACATTTACGGGTTTGTGTAAGAAACAGCACTAAGATACGTCACAGAAATAGGAAATACATACACATCACAGAAATATTATACATCACTCGTTATGTGTTTGTTAGTTTTGAGCTCACCTGAGCACAACGTGCTCATGGTGAGCTTTTGTGATCGCCTTTTGTCCGTCATATGTTGTGCGTCGTGCGGCGTCAACATTTGCCTTGTTAACTCTGTAGAGGCCACATTTATTGTCCAATCTTCATGAAACTGGTCAAAAGATTCATCCTAATAATATCTTGGGCGAGTTCAAAAATGATGCCCTTTGGTTGAAAAACATGGCCACCAGAGGGCGGGGCATTTTTCCTAATATGGCTATAGTAAAACCTTGTTAACACTCTAGAGGCCACATTTATTGTCCAATCTTCATGAAATATGGTCTGAAGATTTGTCTTATTGATATCTTGGATGAGTTCGAAAATGGATACGTTTGCTTGAAAAACATGGCTGTCAAGGGGCTGGGCATTTTTCCTTATATGGCTATAGTAAAATCCTGTTAACACTTTAGAGGCCACATTTATAGTCCGATCTTCATGAAACTCGGTCAGAAGATTCATCCCAATAATATCTTGGACGAGTTTAAAAAATGATGCCGGTTGGTTGAAAAACATGGCCACCACGGGGGCGGGGCATTTTTCCTTATATGGCTATTATAAAACCTTGTTAACACTCTGGAGGTCACATTTATTTTCCGATCATCATGAAACTTGGTCAGAAGATTTGTCCCAATGATATCTTGGATGAGTTCAAAAATGGTTTTGGTTGCATTAACAACATGGCCACCAGGGGCGGGGCATTTTTCCTTATATGGCTATATATGACTAGTAAAATCATGTTAAAACTCTAGAGGCCACATTTATTGTCCAATTTTCATAAAAATTAGGTCAGAACATTGGTCTCAATGATATCTTGGATGAGTTGGAATATAATTATGTTTGCTTGAAAAACATTGCTTCCAAGGGGCGGGGCATTTTTCCTTTAATGGCTATAGTAAAATCTTGTTAACACTCTAGAGGCCACATTTACTGTCCGATCTTCATGAAACTTGGTCAGAAGATTCATCCCAATAATATATTCAAAGAGTTGAAAAATGATGCCGGTTGGTTGAAAAACATGGCTGCCAGGGGGCGGGGCATTTTTCCTTATTTGGCTTTAGTAAAACCTTGTTAACACTCTAGAGGCCACATTTATTTTCCGATCTTCATGAAACTTGGTCGGAACATTTGTCCCAATAATATCTTGTTATCTCAGGTGAGCGACTTTGGGCCTTTCAGGCCCTCTTGTTTAAAAATGACATGATGTCAGTTTGTGTTGTTGCCCAGATATTTCTTTGATGATGTTGTGAGTCTTCACACTCTTCTAGAAATTTCCAGATATGTATCGCATCCCATGCTGATTTCACGGATGTCTTCAGTTGTGGGTTTAGTGCGATGTTGTTTACTTCCTCTGACTATGTGGCCGTATCCCCCTTATTGTTTCAACTCTATTTACTATTAAGTCCTTGATAAGTTATCAACAGCTGTGGCAGCAATTATAGCGTGGTCCTAATCGATTAACAGCTTTATGCGACTCAAAGTTTAAGCCAAACAAACAATAGAAGATTTGAAAATTGTAACCTGAACTGAGAAAACATTTCAAGCAATCAGATAATGCAATCCTTGCAAGTTAGAGCCAAACAACAGAAATTTAAATGAATATATAGCAATTACCAATTGGCGCTTTGAAAAAATTTCAGTCAACCGGAAATTCCAAGCCAAGCGAGTTCAAGCCATAGAGTTTCGACTGTCGTGTGACTTACATAAACATGCTTCTTCATTGCGTATAATAATTATAGAGACCTTAATTCTGCATGATTATACAGAGTTTGATATTTGTTTTGGAAGACCAGTCACTAATTGAGCTTAAAACTCTCTGGACATTTAGTAGAGCACTGGCAATTGATGTATTTTCACTGCTTAAATAATTATCAAGCAATCTAACAATGCAAATTGCATTATCCATCATATTAAAACTTTCAACACTACTAAAGCATTGTAATATTTTAAGATTCTTGAGGTCTAAACACCATATGAGTGATTCTTCAGTGACAGTGCTTGAAATTTATTTTTCAAATGTATTATGCTGCCCAGCACAGGAAATGCATCTATTGCTACACTCAAATACTTCTCCAGAAAAAGTCAACTCAATTGGTGACTCGCCCTCATTATAAAACAAAACTGTTATACTATCAGGCTGATAATGTTTTTAATCTTAATAATGGCTTGTTGTTTCAACAAGTTTTTAAAAATATTTAATCTATTTAAAAATATTGAATAAATGAACCAGAACATGGTACATTGTATTTAAAGAATATATATGCAGAAAATAAACGTGTACACATTCTTGTTTTTAACTTTTCATAAAAGAAGTAAATGAAAATGTTAGTCAATATTCAAGTGAATTAAAAATGTTTTGTAATAAAGCACACTTTCTTTAAAACCTTTACCTTGAGGGGTTACATGTCACATTGTGTTTGTGCTTTTTCCAGGAAAACTTAAGTAGTTTAACATAACTTTATAATAGAATTCATGGGTTAAAATTGCCACATGGCATTCAATAACATTTTTAATTATTAAACTCCTACAATATTTCCTTAAATTTGGTTTTAACAGAAATGTAAGAATTTACTGATAAATTAATGCCTTTATGTGTACATTTAAAGTGAATAGTGGATAATATATTCTTCTTTTTTTTACTAATTTATTTTTTTATGATTTTGCTTTTACAAAAATAATTAAATTGTATATTGTTCCAGGTACATTGAATATATGGAGTTTGTGACGGCACAGCGTAAGGCCAGAGGAAAGAACTAAACCACAAGAGTGATCTCCCATAGTCTTACAAAACTTGCCTAAAGTGACTTCATCATATTTCAGATATAATTCCAAATATTTTATTATCCATGTGATACTGTTACTTTAATCAACATTTTATGGCGTCAAACTTAATGCTTGAAGCACAATTTATAATCTTGGTTCTGAATGATATGCATTACTCAAAACATACATGACATGTTCCGCCATCAGAGAAGATGTCTTTATTATAAGGCCTAAACATATGTTTGTTTCCAAATTTTGTGCCAATTTTTTAAAGTATAGTGGTATTTCATGTTGAAGTCTATGCTGCCTTTCATCGCAAAATACTTTGTTTTCCATCATGTTTGCTACTCTTGGTCTTATTTGCTTTCTGAAGGAATATTAGTGTTTGTTTTGGTTCAGTTTTGCAAGCTTTAAGATTATAAATACTAAATGTTGCATAAACATTTGTTAGTATTCACAGTGTGTTTTTTTCACAACTTTTGGAATGGGGCCTGTTTGCTTTGGATTGGAGAAAACGCGTCTTTTTCACTAAAATTGGGAAACTGGTGTATTTTATTTTTTGGCAAACAAAATTTTAAAAAATGACAATACCGGTAAGTGTTTTCAATATTATATTTGTTTAACCCATAGAGCTTCATATAGGGAAAACAGCTAAAAGTTGCATGTTTGTATTTATGTGTTTTTGAAACCATCCATGTAAATTTACGGCAGTCATTTGGGGGAAATATAAACTTTTTGACATTAGAAATAGGACCGAATATTATCCCCAAAATTGACTGAAAAAACAACAGTGATTCTTTTATTGACCTCATGGACATTTTAATTCTAAAGTGTCTAGTTTTGTCTTCATATCTATCCTTCTTTGTACAGAACTTAAAAGAAACAAAAAGCTTTGCCTCTTTTTGAATTTAAACAGAAACTGTTTAAATGTACAAGATATGTGATAAACTTAGGGAGCTGTTTCAGGTTAAGATGTGTTTCAAATGTTCATTAATTCTCCTGCTCAAATACATCATAACACAAGCATATAATAATGATAATATAACATTTTATAGTAGAACTGACTGAAAATATTGGTTACCTTAACTGGTGAGGATGATCAATTTTGTCTTCAACCTTTTTTATTTTGACTTACAATACCTTAGTATTATAAAGATAGTCACTCAGTTCTCACTATACCTTAGTATTATAAAGATAGTCACTCAGTTCTCACAATACCTTAGTTATATAAAGATAGTTGTTCAGTGGTAAATTAACACTACTGAAATTATGTTTTCTAATTTGAGGTTGATTTTGTCTTGATTATACAGATATCAAAAGCGTATTTGTTTTTTAATTACTTTCTAACTTTGTAAAATCCAATTTCTTTTTAGAGTTAAAAGCATTCAATTACTGACTGTTTGAATTTGTTCTAGTCGTATAGCTTTGTCAAAACATTCTGGTCTTAATATATTCTGAAAAAATATTGTGTATGCGTTATTGTCTTATAAGATACATGTATTAGTTAGAAATTTTTAGTTCCATTATCATTTCATGAATGTATTTAGTAAGCAGACTGGATTTTAATGCATTTTAAAATATGGGCCTTGCTCTGTGAAAAAGGGGTTTAAAGCATGTGTGTAAAGTGTGCAGAACACACAGGCTAATCAGGGATGACGCTTCCGGAGTTATGATATTTGTCATTTAAAGAAAGTCTCTTCTTAGCAAAAATCCAGTTTATCAGAATTAGTTGTCCCTGTCTAGCCTGTACGGACTGCACAGGCTAATCTGGGACGACACTGTCCACATGCTTTAAGCCCCCTTTTCATATAGTGTGGCTTATATTTATATTCACAGTTACAAGAGTTAAAGCATTGTCTGATCAACAGTGTGTTGTATATAACTGTGCAGTTTTTTATGTTAGTATGATGTTTAAGAGAAATGTTAATGGTATGTATTTGAAACAATTGCACATGTTTGATCATGCTAGCCATTACTTTGTACTTCAGTACATTTTGGTATACAATTCCATAAGAATAATCAATCAATTTTAACGAGACATGTTTTTATGACTGGGCCAGCTTCCTCATTTAGTTGAGTGCTGGACTACACATCCCAGAATTGCATGTTTGAGTGTGGATTCAGCCACATAACTTGTGATGTGATAAGTCAAAAATGTATTATGTGATTGGTTAATACATTATGATGTGATTGGTCAAAAAATCTTGTGTAGGAGTAAAACCAAATAAAAACATACATTTTCATATGTATTTAATATATTTTAAATGTTTGCTTAAAGCTTTACATATTTCCCATTTACACTTTTTTGTTTCTTTCATAATTGATTTCAAGATATATGTTTCAAGGGGTTTATAAAGCATCTTAAAAATTACTACATCAACTTATTCTCCAACAGGGAAGTATAATTATAATCATCATGAAGTCTTCTTTTAATGTTTTCAACATATTTCTATTATTTTCCTGTCAGCTTTTTTTAAATTTGTGTCATTCTAGTTCAGTGGAATATTATTTGTGTCATACTTCCCAATCAAAATGGACTTGCACTTAGAGGTATTTGTATATATTGATTACATCCTCAACATATTACAGTAAGCTTTCATACTTGATGAAGTGTGCTCAAAAATAAAGTAGTAACTTACCTAAAATGCATAATGAAATTGACCTCTGTACAAATCAACTAAGTAAATTGCATTATGTTCGGTATTTGTGCGGGCATGGTATTATGATTAAGTTTGTTACTGATGATAGATTATCATTCAAGCTGCTCATGTGTTGAAATCCATGTTGGATATTTACATTCAGATATATTATTATAATCTTATGGCATGTATGCATGCATTTGTAAGGTTAAATGTGAAACTATGTCACATAATGAAATACTTGGTTTATGTCATTTCATCATTATATAGAAATAATCAAATGCATACAGATTACCCATTGAATCTGTTTATGTTATTAGCTGTTTAAGTACTTGCCTATAGTTAGAAACTTTGTACAAATTAAAGTACTAGGAGTCAAACATTATTGACAGCATATTATGTTTGCTTTATCAGTACATTTTTATACTGTTGCATTTATAAAAGTTATAGAAAAATTCTTAAATGACAGCATATTATGTTAACTATATCAGTACATTTTTATTTGTGAGCAAAGCTCACAAATAATATAGACGCAATTTTGCAAATCAGTATGGGCTTAGCTATGGTAGGAACCGTAACCCATGACTGCCTGTGTGGATAACTCCAGTAAAGCAGACGATGAATGCTAAAAGCCTCTGCTTTAACCACCGTATCTACCTGTTCTCACTTGTACAGTACATAGAGTTTATTTAACAACTTGTAAGACAACGTTGGCCAGTCTAGTGTTTATCATTGAAATCTGTACATATTTGCTGCTTTCAGGGAAAATGGGGCTTAATCATGTCTAATAAGATTAGTCTGTGCACAACTGATTAGCTGTATCAATGATTTGAAAAAAAACAACACACATCTCAACCTGTGTTTAAGACACACTCTTTATAAATTTGAATGGGTTGTGATCATCTTGCGATATTAAAAGCTATAACATAATTTTGAAAACTAAGTTGCGTCTAAGATTATACAACAGCGAACAAATTCAGTGCCTTCAGCGCTTTGATTAAACTGTTGCATTTATAATAGTTCATAAAAAATCCTTAAATGACAGCATATTATGTTTGCTATATCAGTACATTTTTATACTGTTGCATTTATAATAGTTATAGAAAATCCTTAAATGGGTTTTCAATCTTGTCAGCATTTTCCCTGAATAACCATGAGGCTGCGTCATGCAAAAATGGGTCTTATGCCTAGCCCAGACCAGCCTGCGCATCCGCAAGGTCTGGTCAAGAGCTTTCATGTCGGCCTTAAAGGTACGCAAGGTTTCATGGTATTATTAGCAGACAGGATGGCTCCTGACTAGACAGCGCTTGACGTGCTTGCTGGTCTGAAACTATGCTGGCTGCATATGACATAAGACCCACTTTCGCATGATGAAGATCCTATTGGAAAAGGTTTATGAATTTAAAAAATTGTAGACATTTATTTTTGATATGGATTGCACAATGTTTCCTTTTATTAAAAAAGTTGTGTAACCAATAAATAAGTTTGATGGAAATAAGTTGTTGAAAAGTTGTGATTCTCAATAATTTTGTAAATAAGAACTTGCTAAAAAGTCTTAATGTTTCTCATTTATTTTTAACTAAGTAATGGCAACAGTAAAAATAAAAAAGATATCCACAAGAAAAATAAATTATGTTAAACATGTTTAAATATAAATAATAACTATGAAGCAATACGACCATGGAAAACTTAGCATTCCACTATTTGTTTTGTTTTCATTGAGATGTTTGATGTTAAATAACCCAGATATATCTTTATATATTGTACTTGTTTATGGTGAATGATTTTCTTCTTGTCTTTTATTGAAGTGTCAATGGTTCTATGTATTAAAGGATTATTTAAAGACATGTTGTGGTTATAAATGCAGTAAATATATATTTAGTGAATTCCCAAATTTAGCTACACTGCAACGAGACTCTTGCTCATTTCTAGAGGTTTTTAAAAATTAATTAAAAGTAATTAATTTGCGATTCTACATAACTTTCACAATTAACCCTTTACCACTTATATACATATTTCCACGCATTGTAGTCCCTAAAAACTAAAAAAGTTGTATTTAATTTAAGACCATTCTTACTCGAGTGTTTAAGGCTTCATGTTCAACCCTTAGATACTGATGAGCAGCAAACAGCATAAAACCTGAACAGACTGCGAGTTACTCCCAGGCTGTTCTGGTTTTATGCTGTTTGCACATATTCATTTTCACTTTGCTTCTGAATGGGAAAGAGTTAAAACGGGGGCGCTGTTCCAGTACATTGAAATAAAACTAAAACCGTATTAATTTATGTCACAAATATTTATTAACATATTTACGATTTCAAAATGATTGTCATGTATAAATGGAATGATAAAAATGTTAACGATAATTAATAACTTATAAGTACACAATAAAATAATATACGTTAATTAATCACATATATACAGAATTCCGTCAGAAGTAAGACAAATAACATAATAATAATTCAGATTTACAAAACTATAAACCGTGATATAAATTATCTATCTACTAAACAGCTTTAACATTACGCCATGGACACATATTACACATAATTAAAATGTAATTTAAATTTCCTTTTTGTTGAAATACTGTACTTAATTCAATATTTAATACATGTTACATAACGGTCAATTTAAAAAGAACGCGGAAAACACTTACACTTAACTTACCTATTTGTTGAAATACTGTAGTTTATTCAATATTATATACATATTACATTTCATCAACGTAGAAGCATTGTTATTTGTGTGCGTATATTTTTCTTCTGCGGCAATCAGACGAGGTCCCCCACGGTGTGCGCACGCCAGTCAAAGCAATACACGAGTATTTTGCAGATTTTGAAGATGTGTGCTTTTTTTTTCGGAATAGACGGCACATAAGAGTTGATCGTCAATGGCAAAATGAAGAAGTTTGATTTTCTTGTTATTCTTCTCTTCCATTTATCTTCGAAATGTCTTTACTGCTAAATCATGCGTATGTCCAAACGGTCATTTCCGTACAAACCGAACACTATTGTAAACTCTGTATTCCGAACTTACCATACCGAACAACAGAGATCGCGTTTTACCAAAACACCCAGTTTAACAATAAGCACTATTGCACCAAATTCCCTTACACATGTTTTGAAATTTAAAAATGTCCGCAATGACAAATCTTTTTACACCTGGTATTGCAACATTGGATTGCCGAGACCCGGATGTGAATTATTCATGCGCAGTGCTGTTAAACTTTTGTTTGTACCAGTCGTCCTCGTGCATTTCCTGGAAAAGATTCAAACTGGATTAAGTTCATTTTCAGAACTTGTACATATCAAAAACATTAAAATAATGATAAGGTGTTGTCGAACCACGTCATTTTTGCGTTCGCTCAAGTTACTTAGTACAATTGTTTCTCTTAAAGGTTTAAACGTGTTTCAATTTCTTGTGTACTACTCGTTTTTACAAAACAAAGCTCTTGCTACGTGGAAGATTGAGCATTTACCTCCCCCCACCCACCCCACCCGCAGTTATAGCTATTGCTGTACCAGAGCTAAGGTGTGCCTACAATTGCAGGCAAAGTATCACTTGCCTGTACAATGATGCCCTAGGATGACAAGATTGTTGGCCAAGTATTTTGCGTCGATTGATAGATACAACTATATCAGGTGATTGAGATATCTATAAAAGGAGATAGCGCTTATTTCTTCCTCACCAAGTGCTCTATTTTGTCAAAATTTAGTAGAAAATGTGATACCTGCACATCTCCAAACTCAAACCTGCACATTTTAAACTGTCCAGCTTTTAAACGTTTAAGCGGAGCAAATCTTATTTCACCCCACTTTCCCAAAGTGACATACCACGTGGCACGGCATGACACTGGATAGATGGCATCATTGAGTACACAAAGGTGTCATTTAGTTAACAAAAGTACGGTAGAGATGCTGCATTTTGTAAATATCTTAAAATTTCTTCACCAGCATGTGCTTTTTGCAGAGCGTTCTTGAAAATACGTGTGTGTATAATACAAGTGTAAATGCAGTTTTATATGTAAGATATGTACATAATAAATATTCATGTATAGTAAAAAAAACATACAACAGTAACTTGCCATTAAATCCGGTATCATCTGGTATTTTTTATTTAATAATGTAGAGTCTTCTTTTAACTATTATTTCATAGACAGGAAACTCCAATTTAATGCATGTTTTGTTAGTTTAAAAGGCGCTAATGTAACGTCAAATCCAATTATAACTACTGCAACTAATACAATTAAATAGAACACATTACGTCTATTCGGGCGTCAATTTAATAGCGACATAGAGTGCTGTCTTTTCAATGAAAGGTGGTAACCCGGCCTAATATTCTGTATACTGTCTGGTAATGGACGAATTTGTACATTAACGACATCTGAGGATTTTTTAAGATACTGTTTGGTTTATATAATTATAATTATATCAATACATGATGCTTCGGTTGGGGTGGCGGATGGAGCGGTTATGCTATTGGGTTATTCTTAAACTTGCACATCAAAAGTTATCCTACAATATTTGAACGAAGTTATAAATAAACTTAATAAAACATAAACCGAATAATTCAAAAATAAGGACAAATAATTAAATAAATCACTTAAATTAATTTCAATGCATTAATTGACACATTCACTCAGTTAGTCACTCATCCATTCACTCATCCATTCTGTAAACACACTAATGTACATTGTATCTACTTTCCGCCATATGAACACATTCAAATTCGTACCAGGTTATACTCTGAGGTCATGCCCGGAAAACTGTTGCAACTGTCGCGGCATGGAGGGCCCCAGATTGGACTGCATGGTGTTCATGGTAGGGTACTGACCAACGGGCGCGTACGACGTGTTCATCTGGGGTAGCGGCCCATCGAGTTCATGCCCCCGGGGCTGGGGTACCCCCGTAGGGTCGGGAGCTAGTCGGGTATATGTTGCGCATCATGCTGTTACACGAGGGGATCACGGGCGACAGCGACTTGGCAGCTGCTTTTCTTGCTTTCGGTACTTGGCCGTCGGTTTTGGAACCACACCTGAAAATAAAATTGTATTTTATGTATATATTTAAAAAAAAATCATACTCCCATTTGCATGTTAATATGGTGACTTCCATCAAAGACGATCCACATTAAAGCGGCTGTACATGTATATCTCTAGTCATATGACCCATATATGTGCTCCTGCATTTACGCGCGGTTTTGATAATGTTGATGTTTTATGGCAATAAATAACATCACTCTTACGTTTAAAAACTTCTTTTTCTCTGAAAACTTAAATTTGGCCGTTGGAAAACTGTTAATTGTTTATAACCATTCAGATAGAAATGCAATGTATTACTATGTGAATCTTATGATCTGAACACATTTTCTCGGCTAGGAAAATTGCTCTCTCTCTCTCTCTCTTTCTCCCGAATTTGATTGCTACTTCTAATGAACTAAATCGTTAAGTACATGATGCCTGATTAGAATAAATAAAAGCGGCAATAGATTTGTGATTAACCGTTAATCGATTAGCTACACGCAATTTCGGAGAGCGCGTGTTAGAACAAAACAAAACAAAACTTATTCGACAAGAGAACTTGTAAACGTCAGATTAAAAGTGGCACGTGGCTAATTAGCTTAGATCAAAATAAGCTTCATCGGAAACATACAAGAATCGCTATTATTATGTCAATAAAAATTACTTGAACACATTTTTAATCATGCTTAATACATAGGATTATCTTTACCTAATGTATTTTATTCAATGATCTTAAATTGAATATTTGTTTTTTATGGATGACATGCACGCAACATGTACATACTTGCAAACATTTTGGACTTTGAATACCGCACGTACGTAATATATCGACATTGTCTGTTGATGTTTTTGAGAAAAAAATGTCTTAACAACTTTTGAAGTAATGAAACAAATTGAATTGACGTCTATTGGCGATAACATCGACTCTTCTGTGAACCCCGCTGCGACACGCAATGCACGAGCGACCAAGGAAAACGAGAGTCGCGAAACCTACACGCTCAATTGAAGAGATTTTCCCTCCTCGAGCAATTAGGTGTCTTCTTTCCATTTTTGAGGTCGCCAATACAAGCAATAGCGCCATACGAGATTGTTGGCACAGAGAAATACATGACCGATGCTTGTGAGTTGTAAGCATCTGATCCATAGAATTGCGCTGCATTTTACTGATTCTAAGTTATAATGTATTTCCGCATAATCTATAGTTGTTGTTCCCTAAGTATAAGAACATGGTTATGAAAAAAGGATGCCCGATAAATTCCGCTGACGTATGAATAAGAAAATATCATGTGGAATACATTATGCCCGCGTGATGCGCCAATGGGTCTCATGTCATCTGCGACCTGCGCAGCTCAAGACCAAGTCTCGTCTGATGCTATTCTTTACGCAAAGAAGACCCGAAACATTGCGCTGCATTATCACGGACAGCGTAGCTCTTGACCAGACAGCGCAAGTGCGATTAACGCTCATGACTTAAGACCTATTTTTGCAGGTCAATGACGCGGGTCATTGTTATAATACTTGCACGTGTATTTTCATATCTCTCCTAAACCAAAAGAGTGATACTAAATATTGCATATAAATATTCAACATGTTCATAAAATTTGAATTTTTCATATATGACGATCGACAGAATGTAATTGAAATTATTCCAAAGACATTTAGTAAAGAGTTTCGCTACGTCCCGTCACTGATAAAACGCCATTTTCTTAATTCCAGTCGTGTGCTTTCACCGATGTCTTTTCTCCGAAGATCTCTTCATGCAGCCACATTTACGTAATTAAATTACTCGGGAAAATTGGCGTGCCTTAGTCACTGGGAGATTTGAGGCATTTCTAATTTGAGCTGGAGAAAGCGAAGTATGTGCCTTCCATTCCTGAAAGCGTCTTCCTTTTTATCTTCCGAACATAGCAGTTGAAGCAAAAATGAGTTCATTGTCCATGCTTTCAAAATTCCGAGAAGTAATTCGAAACTAACGACACAACGGGAGTGTTTTCTTTAGGCGCGTCAGTGTTCGTGCAAGGAAAATTATTGAGACTCAATCCAACTATCCAACTACGTCAAGAGACATTTAAGCAAAAGTGTGCTTGGCAGTGTTTTCGAATATTCGTAAGAGAACGTGGAACAACGTCTGTATTGTCCAATAATATACCCGAGTGGTTGTATCCACAGGCCTAAAATTTTTAAACTTCAACGCTAATGCCCATTCCTGGTTCCTTTTTAGGGCTCATTTTTTGAAGTAATACGTTGTTTTACACAAAACCCTTAAAAACGACGGACGATTTGATTGTGGCAAGACGCTTTATAAACACATAGCGATACACGCAAGAAATCGTCACCATGTCACTTTGCGGGTATTTGGAAATGATCAGTCATCAATATCTTTAACTGATTTCTAATTTTTTTAAATTCCTTTACAGGTCAAATTCATTGAAAATATTCGCAGTACACAACCTGTTACGAAAGTCTTGTTCGGTCACGTGCATGGCGTACGTCGCGCGTGCAGGTCACGTGCACATGTTTTGAATGGCGAAATTATTAAAACGATGAAGCGAATTCTGCGTGTACACAGACAGTTAATGGTAATTTTCTTTTTTATGGGTGTCAGTCCGTCATCAACAGACATGGTGCATTTTCTTGTGGTCATTTATTGATATTGTTGAGCGGGAATAATCAGAAATTCAAATGTCGTCTGCTGAGCTCGAGGGACTGTATTTGATTACGACGGACATTGTTGCTAATTTATAAAGACCTCGTCCACGAGAAATTTTGCAGTAATGATGGGTAAAAATCTATTGCGATGTTCACAGACGCGCGAGAGGCGCACTAGAGCGATAGTTTGCAAATTGAATTTCATTTTCCCTCCAAGAAATGTTCTTTCAGAGCTAGTTAGAAATAGGGCGGCGGTAGATTCGAAATTTCGTTATCCAGAAAAAGGTTGTTAAATGTATTTGAATATTTGCCTTTGGATGGTATATTACAACAGCTTATAACATTAATTTCGAAGAATCCGCGCGCATTTTGTATGGAAATTGCTTTAGTATCAATTTGTGCAGGTCATTTGTTGGGAAAATTGCATTGTCCGATGATAGTTTAACGTCTAAGATTTGCTTTTGCATTGATTAGTTCTTTGTAGAATGGTCTGAAAAGAATAATCTGAATAAACATGGATGCATATTGCATCGTATACGCCGGTATTAATTATTATAGTTTAACAGTCAGATATTCACAGGTTCACTCCGCAGTAATTGTGTCTATTTTATATAATTGTGTCTATTTTAATATATAAGTGTGTCTATTTTTCATAATCATTTTCGAAATCCTTTTTAAGCAATCAAAGTTTGTATAATCAAGGATACATACGGTATGGCAGAAATAAGTTTATCATTATACATCTTTCACAAACTCTTAAAGCGCCTTAAAATCGAGAATATGTGTTTACATACAAAATTTTGCCTTTCCATATCGTTCGCGTTTACTAACTCGACTTTGCAAACTATTTTAGCCCCCAGAAGGGAAAAAATGCACCACTTTTTCACTTAAAGGCGTTTTCCTTAGCTACTTGGATTGTGCGGGTTTATGTTTGAAAAAGGTTCCGGGAAAAAGGCAACCATCTGTTTACAGTTCTGTGTATTCCTTTATCTGTATTTGCGGGCAGGTTCTAGCAAGGGTCCTTAAAGACATCCAGAAGATACTACAAGAATTTCAAGAAACATTTAATGGCCTCTTGAAACGATTTTTCAAAGACAACACTGTATTCCGTAAACCACTTGAGCGTTTTCTATCGCCCACGGCTACTCGAGAGTTTCCAATCGAACACGCCCGGGCGATCAAAAATAATTTAAACTAACGGTAAAAACTGCTA